>NC_133666.1:430314749-430544803 GCF_037893015.1 Macrotis lagotis | reverse complement strand
TCACTTTCCTCTTTCTCATAGTTAAATTTATTTTGAGAATGGCAAGATTTATACAATTCATTTTCTCAACTCAGTTTTTGGTATCACCTGTTTCTTCATATACTTTGAAAAATCTATATGTCAAAAAATTCAAAATAGTGTCATTTCTGGGTAAATTTGGTTTAATGAACAGATTTTCCAGCTTTATTTGTCTGTAGTATCATTTTCACTCCTTTTATTAACCTTTCCAAGACTATGGTATTAGATTCAAAATTTGCAAGCATAACTAATTAATCCCACTTTTCTTTGCAAAAGGACATAACATTTAAATAAGTAATATGTGTTATTTTTAGATGATCTAAAAGTATTTATCATCTGTCTTCTTTTCCAAAACTGTCAAAATCATTGCAAAATTGCAGTAGAATTCAATGTAAATGAGAACTACTTTTTAAAATGAGTTTCTGTGGTACAAGAATTCATCAAAAAGCCTTCTAATATGTTGATGAGTGTTTTTATTCTTTACTACTCTAGTACTAAGAAAGACTATACAAGACATCCAGGGCAGAGACAAAATGACAGCATGAAGCTAGCATGTTCCCAGAGCTTTTCCCTATATAAAGCTAAATGAAGCCTCTGCACAGACATGAAAGTGACAGATCCCACCAAAAAAAGACAAGATGCAAAGAAATTTTGAATGACAGTCATAGATGATCTTCAGTGAAGGTGTGTCATTTTGTGGGGAAAAGGGGAATTAAAGATTAGCTAGACAGAAGAGGGGAAAAGCCAGCAGGAGTCTTTTAGCTGAAGTGCAGTTCAGGCCCCCACAGCCTAGCAACAGCACAGGTCCTGGCAGCTATATAGCAAGCCAGCAGGGAGAGTCCCAATCACAAACAAAGTCTAAACCCTGGGAACACTGGGACAAAAGACAAGACTAGGTTGGAAATAAATCAAAGCATATCCAGAACCTGGACATAAAGGAGGAAACAAACCTCTGCAAATGCAATGCCTGAACTGCATAGGTAATATCTTAGCCAATAATAAACCAGGGACCAGACCCCTACCCCAGCATAAAAAGCTTGGATATATTCTCCTTTCACTCGAGGAATAGAGCTCAGACAATCAAGATGACCAAAAAAAGCTAAAAAAAGCACTCACTATAGAATGCTACCCTGTGGATAAAGATGATAACAATGACATATCAGAAAAAAGAAAACAGTGAAAAATTATCTACAAGGGAATTATCTACATAGTCTATGAATTAAAGTCAAATTAGAGGAGCTTAAAATAATTTAAAAACAAAAGAATAGAGAAGGAAGAAAAATGAAAAAATAGTCATATAGTAAAGCTATGAAAAACTGACCAAGGAAATCAATCCCTTTAAAATTAAAAATAACCAACTGGAAAAGAGTGTAACTCCTTGAAAAATAAAATTGACCACCTGGAAAAGGAATGCAACTCACCAAAGAGTAAAATTAACAAACTGGAAAAGGAAACAAAAGCTAATTGAAGAAAATAAAACCCTAAAAATTGGAATTGGAAAAATACAAACAAATGAATCTATGAGACTACAAGATTCCATCAAACAAATTAAAAAGACTGAAAAAAATAAAGAAAAAAAGCAGCTTATGGGAAAAACAATCTGGAAAATACATCCAGATGAGATAGTTTATGAGTCATTGGACTATCAGAAATCCTAGATCAAAAGAAGACCCTGGTACATGATTACAGAATATTATTGTTCTATAAGAAATATAAATGGTCAGACTCTAGAGAAGCATAAAATGTATTACATTATCTGATGTTGAGTGAAGGGAGTGGAATCTAAAGAAAAATGGGCTCAATAACAACAACACTTAGAGATGATCAACCCTGATGGTTGCAGCTGCACTCAGCAGTTCAGAGAGCTAGGAAAACCATATTAGACCAGTTATGTACAATGGTATCCCCATCCAGATGAAGAAAAACAGAACAAAACAAAAGTCCTGCAGAATCTGATGAACACTGAATTAATTTTTTTAAAAAAATATATCTTATGTATTTCTTTCCCTTAATCTTAATTCCTCATACTGCAAATGACGGTAAACATGTTTGACACAAATGTATATGCACAATATTAACCTGACTTTTAGCTACTGGGGGAGGGGTGGGATGGCAGGGTAGAAGGAAATTTTGTGGCTTAAATACATACATATATATATATATATATGTATATATATATATATATATATATATATATATATATATATATAAAATCATATGATGAATGCTGAAAGAAAAAGGAAATACTACAAAAAAGAAGCCGGGGGGCAGAACCAAGATGACAGCAGGAGTACAGCTTCTCTGTGAAATATTTCAAAAACTTCAAAATTATGACTCTAAATTATGAAGAGACAGAACCCACAGAAAGATCCACTGAGGCAATTCTCCAGCTCAAGGTAAAGTGAAAAATTGGAAAAAAGAACCTCAAGGGAAAATTAATACCTTGCAAGAGAAAAATTAAGATCTCACACCAAGAAAACAAATCCTTGGAAAATACAATTGGACAATTTCAAAATAATTCTCTCAAATACTCAATTGGTCAAATGTAAAAAGAAAAGAAAATTATTCTCTCAAAATCTCAATTGGGCAAATGGAAAAAACTACTTCAAAAATAGAATTGACCAATTGGAAAAGGAGTTGCAAAAGGAAAATGAAGAAAAGTATTCTCTAAAAAACAATGGAATCTGTAGAAACTAATGACTTCATGAGACAACAAGATTCTGCGCAAAACCAAAAAATCAAAAAAATAGACGAAAATTTAAAATATCTAATTGGCAAAATCACTGACCATGAGAATCAATAGAGGATAGACAACCTAAGAATTATTAGTCTTCCTGAAAAACATTGGAGAGAAAAAAAAAATCCAGCTCTTAATATTAAAGGATTTAGTGATAGAAAACTGCCCTGCTATCATGGAACCAAAATAATTCTTGAAAGAATACATTGATCCCCTCTGGAAAGGGATCCTAAAATGAAAACACCAAGGAATATGGTGGTCAAATTCCAGACCTATCAGATAAAAGAAAAAATCTTTCAAGCATTCAGAAAGAAATGATTTAAATACCAAGGAGCGACAGTAAGAATTACAGAGGACCTGCTGCATCAACATTAAGGGATCAAAGGGCCAGGAATGAGATATTTCAAAGAGCAAGGGAATTTGGATGCAGCCAAGAATCCACTATCCAGCAAAAATAAGTCTTTGTTTCCAGTGGGAAGATGGACATTTAATGAAATGGGAGACTTCCAACTTCTCCTGATGAAAAAACTTAATAGAAAATTTGGACATCAAACAGGAGACTCAAGACACATATGAAAAGGTTTAAAAAAGGATATAGAAAAGAAAAACTGCTTTCTAATATGATGAAACTGACTATATCCCCACCTAGGAGAAAAATTCTCACAACTCTTGAGAACTGTAACTCTATTAGAGAGAATATACTTAGCCAGTAGTGATGGACACTCATACCTTATCTGTGTCACTCATGATTCTATCCATGATAGAATTATTTAAAAGGGGGGACAGTAAAAAAAACAGGAAGATGGAGGAATTGAATGGGGTGAATCACATTACATAAAGAGGTACAAAGGACCTGTTGCAGTAATGGGAAAGAAAGGAGGTAAGAATTGCCTGAATCTTCCTCTCATCAGATTAGGCCAAAAGTTAACATGCATACTGTCAGTTAAGTAGAGAAACTTATCCTAACTTGGAAATATTAAAAAGGGAAAGGGGGGGGACTAACAGAAGGAAGAAGGGGCAAAAGGGAAAGGGACAAGAAAGGGGAGGTGGGGTTGGATACAAGTGGTGGTGGTATTCAGAAACAAAATACTGGGGAATATAGATAAAGTGAAAAAAGGGGAAAATATAGAGGGGAGATAGCATGGAGGGCAATAAAGAGTTAGTACTTATAACTTTGAATGTGAAAGGGGTGAAATTTCCTTTAAAATGAAAGTGAATAGCAGGTTGGATTTAAAATAAGAATCCTACAATATGCTACTTACAACAAACTCATGTGAAGCAGGGAGATTCATGCAGAGCAAAGGTAAATACATTTTGCCTCATCTGCAGAGAAGAAAAGCAGGGGTAGCAATCATTTTCTCAGGCAAAGCGATTGTAAAAAGAGATCTAATTAAAAGGGATAAGGAAGGAAATTAAATCCTTCTAAAAGGTACCATAAACAATGAAGCAATTTCAATACTAAATATGCATGTACCAAGTGGTATAGCATCCAAATTTTTAGAGGAGAAGTTGAATGAATTACAGGAAGACATAGATAACAAAACAATACTGGTGGGAGACCTCAATTTTCCACTCTCAGATTTAGATAAATCTAACCATAAAATAAATAAGAAGGAAGTTAAGGAGATAAATAGATTGTTAGAAAATCTAGACATGATAGACATTTGGAGAAAGTTGAATGGGAATAAAATGAATATAATTTTTTCTGCAGTATGTCTCACACAAAAATTGGCCATGTACAAGGGCATAAAACCCTAATACTCAAATGCAGAAAGGCAAAAATAGTGAATACTTCCTTATCATATCATAATGCAATAAAAATCACATGCAACAATGGGCAAGGGAGCAATAGACCTATAACTAATTGGAAACTAAATATCCTCATTTTAAAAAATGAGTGGATCAAACAATAAATTATAGAAAGAATGATTTCATCATGGATAATGAATATAATGAGACAACATACCAAAAGTTATGGGATAAAAGCAAGGCAGTTGTCAGGGGATATATTACATCTTTCAATGCTTACATGAATAAGGTGGAGAAAGAGGAAATCAATGAACTAAACATGCAACTAAAAAAATACTGACAAAGTAAAAAACAATTAAATAGCAAATTAGAAATTCTTAAAATTAAATGAGAAATTAATAAAATAGAAAGTAATAAAACTATTGAATTAATAAATAACACAAAAAGTTGGTTTTGTGAAAAAAAAAACAATAAAACTGATAAAACCTCTGGTTAATTTGATTAAAAAAAGAATATAGAAAATCAAATCACCAGTATTATAAATGAAAAAAGTGAACTCACCACCATTGAGGAGGAAATTAAAGTAACAATGCAGAATTATTTTGCCCAACTGTATGCTAATAAATTTGATAATTTAAGTGAAAAGGATGAATATTTACAAAAATATAAGTTGCCCAGGTTAAATGAAGAAGAAATTAAATACTTAAATAACCCTATCACAGAAAAAGAAATTCAACAAGGCATTACTGAACTTCCTATTTAAAATCTCCAGGGCCCAACAGATTTACAAGTTAATTCTATCAAACATTTAAGGAACAATTGGTTCCAATTCTATATAAATTCTTGGGCAAAATAGGTGAGTACAGAACTCTGCCTATCTCATTCTATGACACCAATATGGTGTTGATATCTAAATCCAGAAGAGGGAAAACAGAGAAAGAAAGTGATAGAACAATCTCCCTAATAAATTTAGATGCAAAAACCTTAAAATATTATTAAAGTAATTGCAGCAAGTTATCACTAGGATAATACACTATGACTAAGCAGGATTTATCCCAGTAATGCAGGGTTGATTCAATATTAGGAAAACTGTTAGGTTATCTATATCATTAACAAACCTATCAAATCATAGGATAATAACAATAGATGCTGAAAAAGCCCTTGACAAAATGCAATACCCATTCCTACTAAAAACATTTGAGAGCATAGGAATGAATTGATTGCTCCTTAGAATGATAAGCAGTATCTATCTGAAACCATCATCAAGCAGGATATGCTAGAGGCATTCCCAATAAGATCAGGGGTGAAATAAGGATGCACATTATCACCAGTACTGTTCAATATTATGTTAGAAATGTTAGCTTCAGCAAATTAGTGGCAACAAATTGGAATTTGGGTGAATATCCATCAGTTGAGGAATGGCATAACAAACTGTGGTATATGTACGCTATGGAACACTACTGTTCTATTAGAAACCAGGAGATATGCGAATTCAGAGAAGTCTAGAAGCATTTGCATAAACTGATGCTGAGTGAGATGAGCAGAACCAGAAGAACATTGTGCACCCTAACAGCAACATATGGTTGATGATCAATCTTAATGGACTTGCTCATTCCATTAGTGCAACAATCAGGGACAATTTGGGGTTATCTGCAATGGAGAATATCATCTGTATTCAGATAAAGAATTGTGGAGTTTGAACAAAGACCAAAGACTATTACCTCTCTATTTTTTAAAAAAGTTATCTTATTATGTAATTTTGCTATCTCTTATGTATTTTTTCCCTTAAGGATATTATTTCTCTCCCAACACATTCAATTTAGATCAATGTATAGCATGGAAATAATGTAAAGGCTAACAGATTGCCTTCTATAGGGGGTGGGGGAGGGAAGGCAGATTGGGGAAAAATATAAAATTCAAAAATAAATAAATTAATTTAAATTTTTTTTAAAAAGGAAGAATTTACAGAACTCCACCAAAAAGAGATGCCATGATAAAAATCCAAGGTCTATCACAACAAATTCCAGAATTCGCAAATAAAGGAGAAAATACTACAAGTAGCAAAAAGGAAGCAATTTAAATACAAAGGAAACACAATCAACTTACAAAACACTCATCACCTTCAACACTGAAGTACCAGGAGAACCTGGAATACATATCCCAAGGGGCAAAGGACCAAATAATTGGATCCAACCAATAATTTACTACACTGAAAAATTCAGCATATCTTGTCAGGGGAAAAGATGAATGTTTAATGCAATAGAAGACTTTCAAAGTTTCTTTTTCTTTTTTTTTTCACCAGAATGGCTCTTTACATTTTTTTAAGAGGAATTTTTTTATTTAATATTTATTCTCATTTTGTACAAATAAAGATTTTTTACATTAATAAAATATTCTTGTTTAAGAGTAAATGAAATACCCCCTCCCCCATAAATATAGACTTGCTTGAGCGATAAAGTAAAGGAGAGAGAAAAAAAATTAAAATAAAAATAATAGTAATAATTGAAGGTATGGCCAGGTGGCACAATGGATGGAGCACCAGCCCTGGAGCTATGAGCACCCGAGCCCACATCTGGCCCCGTACACCGAACTATCACCCAGCTGTGTGACATGCAAGCCCCCAAAACCCCACTGTGCTGCAAAAAACAAAAAAAGCAATAAAAAGACACAAAAATAAAATAAAATAGTAATAATAGTAGGGGTGGCTATGTGGCAGACAGAGCATTGGCCCTTCAGCCAGGAGCACCTGGGTCCAAATCTGGCCTGAAACACCCAACGATCACCCTGCTATGCAGCCCCAGGCAGGCCACCCAGCCCCATTTTCCCTGCACCCCCCAATAATAATAATAATAACAATATCTCATCTCATATGTTATGCCAAAATAAAGTCAAAATTGGTACACAATTTAAAAATAATACGCAACCTCATAGACCATATAACAGAGCAAGAAATACTCTATCTTTCAGATATTTGGAAAGAGAAGAAACTTATCATCAAGCAAGAAATAAACTACATTATAAATTGCAAACTGGATGGTTTTGACTATATTAAATTGAAAAGTTTTTGCACTAATATAACCAATGGTGTCTAAATTAGAAGAAAAAAGCAAGCTGGGAATCAGGTTTCACAGTAAGGGATTCTGATAAAGGTCTCATTTCTAAAATATAGAGAAATGCAATAAATTAATAAGGTTACAAGTCATTCCTCAATTGATAAGTGGTCAAAGGATATGATCAGACAGTTTTTAAATGAAGGAAATTAAAGTTATATATAATCATATCAAGAATGATTCAAATAATTACTAACTTGAGAAATGCAAATTAAAGCAATTATGAGGTATCACCTCACACCTATCAGATTGGCTAAAATTAAAAAAATGGAAAAAGATCAATGTTGCAGAGTTTGTGGGAGGATTGGGATATTCATGCATTGTTGGTGGAGTTGTGAATTGACCTAATCATTTTATTTTTTAGGTTTTTGCAAGGCAATGGGGTTAAGTGGTTTGCCCAAGGCCACACAACTAGGTAATTATTAAGTGTCTGAGGTCAGATTTGAACTCAGGTCTTCCTGACTCTAGGGCCAGTACTCTATCCACTGTGCCACCTAGCTGCCCTGACCCATCATTTCTAGAAGGCAATATGGAATCATGCCCAGCAATGGAACTGATCATACCTTTTGACCAAGCAATTCCAATACTACGCCTATGTCTATAACAAAATATAAAAAAATGGGAAAATTCCACATGTTCCAAAATATTCATAGCAGCTCTTTTAGTAGTGAAAAAGAATTGGAAATGGAGGGTATACCCACCAACTGGAGAACAGCTAAAGAAATTGTGGTATAGGAATATTATGAAATACAATTCTTCTATAGGAAATCGTGAATGGTCAAACTCTAGAGAAATATGGAATGAATTATAGGAACTGAGAATGAATAAAGGGAGCAGAACCAAAAGAATATTGTATACAGTAATAATAATGATATTGTGGATTGACCAATCTTGATGGATGCAGCTCATCTCAGTAATTCAGAGGGTTAGGATAACTCTAGGAGATTGCCTATGGATAATGCTATCCCCACTCAGACGAAGAAAAAAAAGACAAAAATAAAACCCTACACAATCTGAATGAATACTACATTTACTTTTTAAAAATTTCTCTTATATATTTCTTTCCTATCTAATGGTTTTCTCTCATTTCCTTTAATCCTAATTTTTCATACTAAATGACTAAACAGTAAACTTATTAAACACTAATGTGTATGTATAGTATTTACCTCACTATTAGCTGCTGATGGGAGGGGAGTAGGTAGAGAGGGTCGAAGGAAATTGTGTAACTTAGAATTTTGCATATGCATGTGGATGAATATTGAAAGCTTCCTTAACATGGAAAAATAAAATATCAATTGAAAAAATAAAAATAAATTAAATCCTTCCATTCTTATTATCAAAAAAGAAGAGAAAAAGAAAGAAAGACTATTCAGTAAGTTTCTAGAATCTTACTCAGTCCTTTCAGCATGATAGAATATTTTTTGGAATGTGTACTCTGGTGATACAGCCTTTGACAACCTGTGGTCATCACTGGTCATCCCATGATTAGGGAATCAGAGATGAATTATGTGGAGCACATATATGTTCCTTTTGACATTTCAGGAAAGGATTAGTTTCTTTGTCTCAGATTCTTCCATGATTTGAAAAACAAAATGATCTTGCCTGCATGTGGATTAAGAAACAAAAAAAGGAAGAAAGAATAGATTTCCTCTCAAGTTTCAACTCAAATAAGACATTAAAGATTTTTTTAAAAATCAGTTTGTTATTTAATTCCACAAAGGTCAAAATATATTCCTCTACAACAGACGCAAGGCAGATGGGTTTTTTTTTTTAGGCATCTCTGAAGTGAAATGGATAGTCTGCTGGGCCTACAATAAAGAAGTCTCATCTTTCTGAGTTCAAATTTGGTCTCAGACACTTAATAAGCTGTGTTATTCTGGGCAAGTCACTTATGCCAGGTTATTTTAATTTTAACGAGTTGGAGAAGGAAATTGTATACTCCAGTATCTGTCAAGAAAACCCCAAATATGGTCATATAAATAAACAGACACTACTCTGAAAATAACTCAACAATAAATTTATTGTTGACAATTGTAAATGCATCCTACTCCATGATGAGCTTCATCATACTCCCTGGTTGGTTTTGTGTTCACTTTTATCCAACAATTTCAAAACAATGAAGGAAAGTTATAAATATTAGTTATTTTATTTCCCCATTAAACCAATTAAACTTAGGAAAATATCTGTGAATTTTTAAACTGACTAATAAAAATTCAAAAAGTAAATTAGTATTGACTGTTTTATGGACACAGACTTGCCCAATCCATCTCAGATATGATAGATGTTTGGGATCCAAATAGATTAATGTCAAGTTATTTCATTAATATATTTCATTTAATTATTCAAAAGATTCTAAGTGGCTCAGGAAACCACATAGTTTAGGGACATAAATAGTGACAAGTTTAATTTTTTAGTAAAAATATATAAGATAATTTATTTCAGGGTTACAAGATATAATTTCTCTAAGAATCAGTCAACATGTCTAAAGTATATTCTATTCATATCATTACTGGCAACATCTTTTGGTATTTAATAACTATGGAATTCTTCTATGTATCTAATAAATTCTATTTTAAACATTCAAATTAATATTTGGTGATAATCCTTTGCAGGCAAACTTATATCATCTTATTTACCCATGTTATGTGATATCCAAAAAGTATTAGGATATTTTCCACACAAAAGATTGAAAATTGTTTTTAGCAACAGAAAACTAATATGAATGATTTTCAGAAACATAATTTGACAATTTGAAGAGATATAGACATTTTTTCCATAAACAAACATTTGATTGGAAGAAAGCACAGGCAGAGCTAATGGATAAAATGAAGCATACAAAAACAATTATAGATGTTGAATTACATAATATTTACAATTTTAGACTCATAGATATTATAATAACATTAAGAGCAAAGCAATGGAGCAACATTTTTTTGTGGGGCAATGGGGTAAAGTGATTTTTCCAAGGTCACAAAGTAAGGTAATTATTAAGTGTCTAAGGTTGGATTTGAACTTAGGTCCTCCTGACTACATGGCAGGGGCTCCATCTACTGTGTCATATAACTGCCTTCAAGTTAAGTTTCTTGAAGTTGGAAACCTGTTTTGTTTACATCTTCCCATCTTCAGACTTCAACAGTGTGCTTTGTATAGAATAGGTCTTTGATAAATACTTGTTGAATTGAATCAAACTCATTAAATGAAAGGATAACCGAGAGGAATAAAAGTGTCCAGCTACAAATGTAAACCTTAATGTTCTGGAATAGAAAGAGATATATAGAGAGAAGATGCATTTTTGAGGCTTATGATGAGTTAAGTAGGACAGAACTGAATTCAATAAACATTTCTTAGGTATGTTATATACTAAAAAGCACTGTTTGAGCAGGAGTGCATAAATATGAGATATATTATCTGTATGAAAGTGGTCAACAATGTAGGGAAAGACTTAATAATATAACTATGTTAGGATATATAATAATTATAAAATATTTAGATAGCTGTCTGTTCCTAATAGAGTCCAGAATCTTATGTTTTTAGCTTTATTCCATGTCATCTTTATTTTTTCTGGCGACATCTTATTTAAGTACTACTGTTATATATGTACGAAATAAAGAATGCTTTTAAAAATTAAAGATTTCAAAAGAGGATGGGTTGAAGTTGATGGATTTGCTTAAGGAATTAAATGGACACAGATATGGAAACACAGACATACATTCAAGCACCCTTGCTGAGTCCCTCCTTTTGCACATTTCCAACACACTTTTTCCAAAAAGAGATTCATGAGGTACACATCATGATTATCATTGGGCCAGAGTTTCATTGTCACACAACAAAAATTCTAAATTAATGGGGCTTGGCAGTAGGAGCCAATGAGACTTCAATATCACCAACTAGATTAGTTGGAGGTTGCCTGGCTTTTCATTTTACTTTTTTTCCTAATTATTTAAAAATTATTTTATAGAGCTATGTATGAGGGCCTCTCAGATTCTCCAGGAAACTGTATTCAAAGGTCCCAAACACTTCCTCAAATGACCTAGAAATTTATAATTAAAAGATTGCTTAATTCATATATAACCTCAAGCCTCACTGACAAATTCTGTCTACTTACACATTTTTAATTAACTGACTTCTTTTCCATGTACTCTATTGCCATCTCTCATTCATAAACCTCTCAATATACTCTGGCAGCAAGGACTAGGGATTAGCTTTCATCTATGTCTACTATATCAATTACAAACATCAGGCAAATGGCCTATGTTCCTTTTAAAGAAAGGAGGTAATTACCAACAGCTGCATATCACTTTTACTTTAAACACGCAGCTGTCTGCCTAATAAATCCTTGTTGATTGATTGATTAATTTACTTCTTTCCAAGTCATGAAACAGAGCAACAGTATGGTATTAGAAAGAGTCCTGGGTTTTTAGTAAGAAGATAATGAAGAATAAGTAAAAGTATAATTTAATTGTTTAAACACCAAACTTGAAACTTTAAAAGAATAAAAGTCAAATCAAAGATGTGGTTAAAACATGGAGGAGAGAAGTACAACTGATTCAACCTAAAAGTTTGGTGGGGGGAAAAAGAAGTTTGTATTGGTAAAAAATCCAATATGGTAAATAAAGGAAAATTTAGGATAGTCTCTCTCTCTCTCTCTCTCTCTCTCTCTCTCTCTTTCCACGTGGCTAAAAAAAACTTTTGGCATGAAAAATAAAGCAAACAAGTAAGATGATATAATTCTACCTTTAAAACTTTTAAAAATAACTACTGAAAAGTGAATAATATTATGATTTTATTTATAAAAATGAACCTCCAAATCTTAGAATCTCAGAGTTGGATCATATCTCAACTATGATCTCATTCAACCTACACCCATATTAGAATGCCCTCTACGATATTTTTGATCACTGGTCTTCCAGACTCCTCTTCAAAACTTTAATAAGATAGTATTCTATCTTTAGAGATAGTACACTAGCTCAAAAAAGAATGTCTATTCTATCAGATAACTACCTTTATTAGAAAATTATTTTTTACATTAAACTTAAATCTATCTCTCTATAAGTTACATATAATGATCTGATGTCAAACAGAGCAACTCTAATCTTTCACAAGACAGTTTTTTTTAAATAGAAGACAGTTCTCATGTGCACCTATCTCAACACTGCTCACTTTCGACTTCTTTTCTCAGAGCTGCTATAATATTGATCATAGTCAGGTGCTTTAAATTTTCTCTGTGTGTGTGTGTGTGTGTGTGGTATTTTCTCTGTCCCCTTTGTTGCTTTTCTTTCAACCCATTTACAGATTAACAAGTTCCTTTAAAAATGTATTTTGAATTTATTTCTCCTTTAGGTTGTTTTCCAAATGAATTCTGATGTATGAGAATTTTGACTTTTCATTTTCTAGAAACAATACATTTTTTAAAAAAATTATCTTTTTATATTTTAAATTATATTTACTTTAGATTAGAATTTTAAAGTTTGCAATGAACCAAGTGATCTCCTAAGGTTATGAACTCATTTTATAGATAAGAAAACTGAGGGATAGAGGGATTAAGTGGCATATTTGAAGAACTCAGAGACTATATACTTCAAAGGTCAGATTCAAACTGAGTTGCTCTGATGCCAAAATCAATGCTCTTTCAACATGGTCACCTATTCTAATGCCATTCCTCAGGAATAATTTGATCAGTTTGGGTCTAAATTTCTATTCTGCTTATAGAAAGAAAGAACTACTTTGACTGTATCAGTTAAACCTGAGGACATTGGGAGGAAGAATTCTTTTTTTTTACATATTTTATTTATTTGTTTGTCCAACTACATGCAGTGGCTTTTACTAATCTTTTTTTCAAGGTTTTGAGTTTTATATTCCCCCCCACCTTACTTTCCCTCCTCCTTCCTGCTGACAGAATACAATCTGATGTAGACTTTACATTTATAACCATGCTAAACATAGATCCATATTGATCACATTGCGAGAGAAGAATCAGATACAAACAGAAGAAAGAAAATATTAGAGAGGAAAAAAAATGACATAATACATAAGACATTGATGATAATAAGTTGCAAAGTAGTTGTCCAGACTCCATAGTTCCTTCTCTGGATATGGATGGTATTTTCCATCACAAGTCTTTTAAAATTGTCTTTGACTATTGTACCACTGAACAAGTCCATCATGGTTGATCATCACCCCATGCTGTGGTTAAGGTATACAATGTTCTTCTGATTCTGCTCATCTCACAAAGAATCAACTCATTCAAGTCTTTCCTAGGCTTTTCTGAAATCTTGTCCCTCATGGTTTTTTATAGAACAGTAGTGTTCCATCACATTCATATACCACAATTTGTTCAGTCATTTCCCAATCAATGGGCATTCCTTCAATTTACAATTCTTTTCCACTACAAAAATAGTTGCTATAAATATTTTTAGACAAGTGGGATTTTTACCCATAATACTTCCTCAAGAACTAATTGTGGTAATTTAGGAAGAATGCTTCTTAATTGTAAGTGGAGTAAAAGAGTAGAAACTTTTCTTTGTTGTAAGATTTGATAGACTTTAAAGAACCCCCCTCCCTTCAACTTCTGTTATTTATTCACTATTTGTCCTACTATCTAATTCTAACATAGTTCTAAAGTAAAAGTTTCACAGATGAGGAAAAGTTGGAAATGGGAGATCTTTTGTCATTTTTTTCCTTTTCATGTCATCCCCTCACGCATTCACCTAGCCCCATGGATTCATTTAGCCAACTTGATTAATCACATTTTTTTTCTTTTTCATCTTAGAATGATATATTGATTCACATCAATATGATCAGAAGGTTAGATAGAATAAGACAGACCAGCTTTAAAGATCTGTATGATGCTTTAAAAAAGAAGTAAAACAGTAGAGATTGGTCAGTATCTTTCTGTGATAGTTAATGTAGGATTATTGAAGCCATTACCAATATACCAGTATGCCACTTGCAAGTTTATAACTTATGAGTATTGAACATTGAAATCCAGATTCTTCTCATATTAATTACGCATGAAAATTCAGTGGGAGGCAGTGATATACTTCACATGTTCTGTAATTCTGGTTAACAAAATCAATAATGAAGCAATTTTATGTTTTTCTTTCTCTTGTAGTAGACTGTTCTTAATTTCTCCACATCTAAGGAAAAGCTACTGCTTTCTGAATATTTCATAATCTAAATGGAAGAATCAAATTTATAATTATACATCATGCAATCTTGACAAATACTTCAAATGTATTTGTTGAACAAGAATATTTTAGTTATATGAAATCCTGGCAATAATTGATAGAATATTTGATTAAAGAAAGACTAAAAACACCTCCCAATATTTCCTAGTACCAATATCCCTTTTCAATGATGTCTGATATGCTATCCTTTTTTAACCTGAAAAAAGCACATTGCAAGTATGGTATCTACTATGTAGTTTAGCAAATTATATGTGTTTCTGTCTCAACCAATTAAAACATAAATGTATAATCTCACCTACTTAAATAGATTAGAAGCTATTTGGGAGATGAAACTTTGATTGTCTTGCACCTGTTATAAAAAACTTGCAAATCACAATACATGGTAGATGCAAACTATTTAATCATTAAATTTTATTACATTGTTTGATTATATTAGATCACTATGACCAATGTGAGATGAAAGAACTATGTTGATAGAGTACTGAACCTGAAATCCAGAAGAAAAGAGTTCAAATTTAGCCTCATTATAGTTAGTAGCTGTGTGACTCTCGACATTTCATTTATGCTGCATTTGCCTCTGACTCCTCAACTGCACAATGGGAACAAACAGCACATAATTCTCAGAGATGTGAGGATGAAATCAAAAGAGAAAATATTTATAGAGCATTTCATACAATACTTGACACATAATAGACACTATATCTACATATCTATATCTATATCTATATATTAAAATATAGTGGCTCAGTGGATAGAGCACTGGCCTTGGAGTCAGGAGAACCTGAGTTCAAAGCCTGCCTCAGACACTTAATAATTACCTAATTGTGTGGACTTGGGCAAGCCACTTTTTGCCTTGAAAAAACCTAAAAAGAAAAAAATATAAATACTTATTCTCTCCCACTCACCATAGACAGATATTGACCAAAGTTTTATTCATAATATATCATACTTAATTCTCTGTTAAGTTAAAATTCTCTTTTAGACTTGGAGAGCAATTCTTTCTTCTGTAGGAGAAGTACAGGAACGTAAGTAATTGCAATGGATTTTAAGGTAAAATATTTTAAAGAAAGTCATCAACTGGGGTGGCTAGGTGGCGCAGTGGATAAAGCACTGGCTCTGGAGTCAGGAGTACCTGGGTTCAAATCCAGTCTCAGACACTTAATAATTACCTAGCTGTGTGGCCTTGGGCAAGCCACTTAACCCTGTTTGCCTTGGAAATACCTAAAAAAAAGTCATCAACTAAGTCTTAGAGTAATGGAATCCTTTCTACTACCTACTACATCTCCACCATGCTTACCTTCTCCCTGCTATTTGGAGCTATATTTATAACAAAGGTCTAATTTGAATAATCCAAGGTTGTATAATTTAGTCAGACCTATTATTCACATTCGAGAAGAATGGAGATATCAAATGGTGTCTATGAACCAGATCATGTGCCACCTTCTAGTGCTCTTCTCCCAGGCTTCCTTATATTTAACTATAATATGTTCATATGTTCATTCTCTCTCTCTCTCTCTCTCTCTCTCTCTCTCTCTCTCTCTCTCCACACACAAACACACACACACACACACACAAAATCTACAAATAATGTTTATGTATGTGCTCCTTATCTATCCCATTAGAATATTAGAATGTAAGAGTGAGTAGGGTTTCATTATATTTGCATTCCTAATACATATGTTGACTGGAACATAGTAGGAACTTAATTAGTGCTTACTGAGGGATTACTTATCTTGGAACTATTAATAAGGATCCTATCTGCCCCCCATGTCTTCTATATACTTTTGTCAATCTCGCCTTCTTGCAAGCCTATTTCTCAGTATTCTGACAGGTCTATTTTCTGCATGAAATCACAGCTATGACATTTTTTAAAATGAATTTTTGCAGCATAGAGAAGGGAACAGCTCATGGTTCTTAAAGGACTGTACAATTTCTGTACAATCAAGTTCCTCTCTTCCCACAATTCAAGGGGCACTTAGTTCCTTGTCCATCTGTAGTCCCTGCCCATTCACATCTAGTGGTATAATCTAAATTTGAGTAACAATTTATAAAAATCTTTATTTCAACAGGAATTGAAATTCCAGAAATTTTATTACAAAAGGATTGAGACATAATATATGTCTGTCATTCCTTTCTACTAAAAGAAAAAAAAGTGTCAGAAGTATTTTTCTATTACCTCTTGCCTGAGACTGCTTACTCATAAGACATCTTTTTTTCAAACCTTCCCTTCAATTGTGGGAAGGAGAATTGAATTAGCATTTATTTAGTCCTTACTTTTTACAATGATTATCTCATTTGATCCTACAATTCCACAAGGTAGATATTATTATTATCCCATTTTAAATTAAGGCAACTGGCTTGTCCAAGATAATATAGCTAGTATATGTTTGAAGCTAAATTACAACTCAAGTCATCCTATAACCCATTCTAGTGAGTGATGGGAAATTTAACTATTATTTTAATGATAATAATAAAGAAAATAAATCTACCATATTTCACTATGTATCACACAACCTTTTTCAAAAAACGTAGGGGTACAAAAACTGGTAGTGTCTTTTACAGAGTTTGTAGATTTTGTTTTACTTGCATTTCCTGGTATTTTTTTTTTTTGCACATGTCTCTGGGCTCATTGTTTGGCATTTGTTGCCTGTATTTTAGTTTATGTTTTGCCAAGTTCAGCTCAAAAATGGCTCAGAAAAGATTTTAGTACAGTGCTGAATTCAAATTCAATTTGATCTAGTTTGCAGAAGTGAATGGAAACCATGTTGCTGAACTTCAATTTGATCCTCCTTCAACTGAGAAAACAATCCAAGACTGCCTAGGGGAAGAAGAAACCCCACTGAGAATACCCTGGCAGAAGACGACAATGAGAGGCAAGTCAGCAAAATTACCTGATATATAGAGAGAAATGAAGATATATTTTTTTACATTTTATTTTTTTGAAGAAAGATTTTATTTATTTTGAGTTTTACAATTTCTCCCCCATTCTTACTTCTCTTCCCCTGTCCCCCATAGAAGATAGTCTGTTAGTCTTTACATTGTTTCCATTGTATACATAGATCTAAGTTGAACGGGATGAGAGAGAAATCTGAAGAGATGTATTGAAGAGGAAAAATAGTTCAGCAGGAGGCCAGAAGTGATTGATTTCAAAGGAGGACAAAAATGGTGCTTCTGGTTCATGAAATGGAATGCAGGAGACTTGCCCAAAAGATGCCTGAAAGCTTCATAGCAGAAGGTCCTTGAATTTCATAATGAATAAAACTTGAGTTCAATAACTTTATGGAATACAATTGTTTTCAAATTTGGGGCCTAAAAATTAAGGTGTGTCTTATACATGGGTAAATACTATACATTTATAGGGGATATCAATGAACAGGTGAAGAACTTAAATTCCTTTTTAGGTATCTGGAATCAAAAAATTTCTGAGTAATCTGAAAGACATTAACTCATGCTTTTTACATGAATAATTTTATTATAATATTGAGAACTCCTTTAAGTTCTAACCAAAATATTGTCTAGTCAGCAATCACCTGAAGTAAAACCTTTCATATATAGCTAGACTTAACATCAAATTGGAGACATAGTCTTCACTGAGACTATTATGAATTGTTTCCTGCTGTGAAGATCCTACTAGAGTTAACATTGCATACCACAATTTAGGAGATATAAGTCCATGAGGAAGAATCAGAATAATTTTTTTTTGGAATTCAGAAGCCTAAAGGAAACTCTACTAATATATTTTACAAATGCTATGTGCAGGCTTTATGAATAGAAAAGGACCAAATTGCATAGATGAGAACATGTGAGTGATTCTCTGTATCCTTGGAGGGAATACTCATAAATAGTGAATACATTAATATATTAAATTGCAAAATCAAAGTGGAGGTCTAATAACTATTCTAAGGAGGCTGATAAAGGGTGGAATAAATAAATAAATAAATAATACAAGAGATTTGCAAATAGCATAGCTATTATACATCATATCCATATGCATGGTCTATCTTACCAGACATAAAAATAATGGAAGTTTTAAGCACAGATACCAAAACATATGGAAAGATACTTACTTTACTCAGCTGAAAGGACAGAGTCTAGAGAAGCAATGGATTTTCTTTAGGGAAAAAACTTAGAAGGGACATGATAGTTGTCTTTCCAATATAAAACTTGCTAGCAAGGAGAAGAGAGCCTATTTTTGTTCTTCTGAATTTAAGAGGACAGAAGGATATACAGTTTATGAAAGTTGAGGAAAATAAAATTTAGGTTACACTTAAGGAAAAACTACCTGATAATTATAACTGTCCAAAGTGGGATGGGTTGCCTCAAATGTAAGTAAGTTCCCTATCAATGAAGATTCTTGAATCAGAGCCTGGATATAGCCAACAGAAGTAGGGTATTAGAATTAGGGGATTGTTGTTCCTATAAAAAAGTGAGATTTTTAACTATGACTTGAAAGAAATCAGGGAAGCCAAGAGGTATAAAGATGATGAAGTCAAACATTCCAGGCATGGAATAGTCTGTGAAATAATTGGTGTCAGGAGATGGGTTGTCACGTTTAAATAACCATACAGAGGCCAGCATCATTGAATGTTTGTCTGTGTGTGTGTGTGTGTGTGTGTGTGTGTGTGTGTAACTCAAAATGCTGGAAGACTAGGAAGATGAAGAGATGCAGATTATAAAGAGCTTTAAAAGAGAGACTAATGATTTATATTTGATTCTGCAGGTGATAATGAATACATAGAATTTATTGCATTGGGAGGATGGCAGTCATACCTGCACTTTTTAGAAAGATCAATTGGTAGGCTTACTGTATAATGTGATGGAAAACTGCTGTGGGGAGAGACATGAAGCAAGTTGATAAGCTAGCAAGTCATTGCCATAATCCAAGCATGCAGTAATGAGGGCTTGTAACACTTTAGGACTACAGACCACTGTCAGAGAAGTAAGTTTTGATAAGTTTTGGCAACAGATTGGATTTGTGGGGAGGAGGGGATGAGAGAAAACTAAGAGTCAAGAATGTCCTGGTTTACAGTAAGGATATAATAATTGTTTGTTGACTGACTGATATTTTTATTTATCTCCCCCAAGAGAACTTTAAACTCCTTGAAGTTAAGGATTCTTTCATTATTTATTTATATTTCAATACCTTGTATAATGCCTTATATGTAGTAAGTGCATATCAAATACTTGCTATTTATTAGTTGATTGATTTCCCTACCCCCTTTTTAGGGGGAATGCTTACCATTCAGATAATTACTGTAGTTACAGATCCCTGGGAGGAGTATGGTCTACTGTAAAAAAAGGAATATATTTTAACATTTCATGCTCTCAAATGTATCTTTTTCTTCTTAGTTCCCCATTATATAGGTAAAAATAACTACCTTTTCAATGTCCCATTCAATTTCTTCATGAGATAATAGAGGTGATGTAGCTTTATTAAAGTTTGGACCAGCAGATTGGAAAAGTCCTGAACACACACACACACAAACACCCCCCCCACACACACACACAATTTATTGTTTGATCATGAAAACTCAAGAAAAATGCAAAATGACACCTAAGCCTATGAAGTCCCCTTCTATGTTTGCAGTCACAGAGAAAAATGCCAAAATGGGATGTAAGAAACATTTGATTTATAAACCTTAAGTAGAATCTTGGATTTCAAAATGTGAAATCCTTGGTCAATGAACAATAAATTAGATATACAATTGAAGAAACGGAAACATATAAATCATGACTTTCTCACTATGGTGAAATCTTTACTTAGACAAAGTTAAAAATATACAATTAAATAAATGCAGCTCCATTCTATCTCTAAACATGCTATGGCAATAATCCTAGAAGATTAGAAAGGCATCCAGAACATTAGGAATTTCTTCAAAAACCTCTTAAAGTAACATCCCATGGGCTGTGCCAATTATACTTCAGGTGTAAAGAAACCAAACCAATGATTAACTTGAGAAAGTCATCCTACTTCATTCAAAGGGAATCTAACCCTGTGTACACAATATAAGTATTTCCCTAATCACATATAAAATCCTTAGATTACTTATTTTTTTCCCTACTCTCAAGTTCAGTATCTTTAATTTATATGCATGAGTACTTATAATCTTGTGGTCTTTTGATATTAATTAATTTTCATTTTATTTTTCCATTTTTACATTGCAATAGAGTTGCAGATGGTTCATCAGCTCTCCTTGGAGAGAGAAATAAAAGAATTGGCAAAATTAGTTTAATGTATGCCCAAAGACAATTGCCCAAATTTCTCAATTCATAAAACTCATTTCTCATTCCATCTTGTGTTGAAGTATTAATTATAATTATCTTTCAAAAGACTATGATGAAAATAACTACAGATTGTGGGACAACATATTTTTCAAAGAATGAAAAAGTAGAGAAATTATATAAACTTAATAATAACCTCCAATTTAAATAAACATATATATATATGTTTATTTGGGCAATTTATTAAGGGCAATGTATCAGAGCATGATAAAATAATGTGTTTTCACAATATCTTTCAAAACATAAAAGCCTCATGACTTCATGTTGTGAATATTTCTTTTGAACAAATGGGTTAATGCTATAAATGGCAAACACCAAAAGTGAAATTACTTACATTTTATCAGATAGGAAATTATCTGTTACTGATGTGGGTGTCATTATTGAATCAACTGTCTGTGTAAATTCAGATAACTGTCATGTTAGAGCAAAAAAAAATTAAATTGCTACAAAACTAGAAAAACATAAAAGAGAAAAAGATATGTATACAATAGGAACAGCTCAATCATTACCTACTCAAACAAGTTATTGATGGTAAAAAAAGTATGTAATAAGGTGCGGCTAGGTGTTAGAGTGGATAGAGCACCAGCCCTGGAGTCAAATTTGACCTGAGCCCCTTAATAATTACCTAGCTGTTTGGCCTTCGGCAAGCCACTTAACACCATTTACCTTGCAAAATCCTAAAAAAAAAAGTATGTAATGGGACAGTGAAATAACTTAGATTATATTAATTGTATAGAAAAAAGTAACCCCATTGCCTTGAAAAAAAAATCTAAAAAATAAATAAAGATAACCAACATACAACTATGTACAAAGATACTATATATATTTATATATATATATATATATATATATTCCAACATACAAATATGTACAAAGATATATATTCACTATATAATACACACACACAAACTATATATATTCTCATTCCTTCCCTCTTTTGATTATATATATACATATATATATAATCAAAAGAGGGAAGGAATGAGAATTAAGAGGTGTGGTGTGACACTTCCCATAGAAAATGCAATTTTAGCTTGGATTTGAAGGAATCTAGAGATACAATGAGAGAGCATTACAGGTATGGGGAACAAAATCAGGAAAAATATTTGGAATAAAAATGAGATGTCATTTTGAAAAAGAACAAAGAGATCATTATCACTGGCTTACCAAGTGATAGTTGGGAAGAAGGGATGTAAGGTGTAACAAGACAGAATGGTAGTTGAGGAGGGAAAATTATAAAGGGTTTCAAATGGCAAACAGAAGATTTAATATTAGATCCTAAAGGTGATAAGAATTCACAGGAGTTTTTGGAGTTGAGGTGTGGTATGATTAGAACTTTATTTTAAGAAAATAATTTTGGGAGCTGTATAACCCCCATTTATTCTTTGTTTGTTATGTATTTCATTCTGAGGAGATGATGCCCTATACCTGGGTGATGATAGCATCAGAGGAGAGGGCATATTATAGAGATATTGGAAAGAAAAAATCAACAGGTTCTGGCATTAGATTGGGTTTAGAGGATGAGAGATAACAAAGGAGTCCAAGAGCCTAAGACAGTGGAGGGAAGGGGTGTTCATTGTGTCCTTGACAATAATAGGGAGGTTTGGAAGAGGGGAAATTTGGGGGAAAGATTTTGGAGTATATTGCATATTAGATAACTTTAATATATAGAATTCAAGATACATAATTGGCAAATGGAAATGTGAATCTGAAAATCAACAGAGAGGCTAGATTTGGATACGTAGATTTGAAAATCATCAGTATAGAGATCATCACTGATGTCCTTGGAGCTTTACACAAGTAAATAAGTATAGAAGGAGAATAGAAAACTCAGAACAATGCATTCTGGAGCATCCATGGTAAGTAGGCATGACCTGGATGATTATCTAGTGAAGGAACAGTCAGAAAGGAGAACCAGAAAAAAGCGGTATGCTTTTTTGTAGTTAAAAAAATTAAACTTTTAAAAGAATCTTGGATAATGCTGATGAATTGGAGAAATCTTTTTGGAAAAAAATACTTAAAGTGGTAACTTTTTTCCTAGAAAATCTTGCCATCACATCACAATAAATGCTGAAGTGAAGATAAATCCTTACCAAAGGTATTCACTAGTGTGATTGAGGAAATATACCACAGGGCCTAAGTAAAGAATAGTTTATTCTAGATAATGAAATCTTCTGGATTTTCCTGTTTGTTCTTCAAGGTCATGATATCAATTTTAGGATATTTCAGACTTAGTGAAAATGGTCCATAATCATTCAAATGAATTTGGTCTAATCATGCATCCATTCATTTGCTTGTACACATTTGTATACATACACTAAATAAAATAGATGAAAACTGTCTTTTGATAAGATTATGACAAACAGTTTGATGGATAATCTGTAGAGCTTGTCCATCACTGTATATAAGTGTACACATACACATATGTAAGTTCATATATTGACAGTACAAATGATTAAATTGTGGTCCAAAATTAAACAGAAGTGATTTGTATTGAGCCCAGAAAATTTTGAAAATGTTTTGATGATCCCCAAATTCTCCAGAAAGAATTACCATCTTACTGCTATTTTAAACAAAGGAAAAGTAAGTATTTTGGGATGGCTATGTGCAGACTGAAATACATAGCAAGAAAAAACTCAGAATAACAAATGCCATGAAAATTGTCATCAGGGACAGTTTAGAACATTAAGATTCATTAGTTTGTTGAGTATGTCGAGATGACACATGAACAAATAAAGGATCTGAATTATTTTTGTTAAGGACTTTAATTTTTAAGTTTGAATTTTTGTAAATATATGCAGGGATATGAATAAGAATTTCACAGAATGGACAGGCATCAATGAAGAGAGCATCTAAATCAAAGAAGGCAAAGTATTAGTTTTGAATACTTAAGAACTAAAATGCTGATAAAGTGAGCTACTGATTAATCTTAGTCTTGTGTTATATCTTGTTGTTCCCAGGTTCCAACAAGGTGAAGGCAATAGACCTGATAAGTGGTAAGTAAATTAAAGGTGCTTAAAGTAGGATCTGACAGAAGGATCAGTCCAATGCAGGTAGGATTACATTGATAAAAATAGAATACAAAAATTCAACTCTTTACTAAATAGCATAGTAGTATTGATACCAAAAGGAAAAACTTGGGGAAAAAAGAGATTTCAGACAGAAATTTAGGTTTAAAAAAATTAGGTTTAAAAACATCTTCCTAATAACTAGAGATTTTACAAAAAGGAATGAGCTGTCCTTCCCAGTTTAATAAGCAAAGACTAGATGGCCACTAATCAGGTTTGTTAGTGGAAAAATTCTTATTCATATATGAGTGGAACTGACATCCTTTCCAATCCTGAATTCCTATGATTCAGTAATTCCAATTATATATATTATTTTCCTGATAGTTATATATAAATCATTATAGTAATGTTAATGAAATGATATAAATATTATGTTTGACATCATATGCATGGAATGTTTGTATTGATCTGATCCTCTGAAGGTAATATATAAAGCAAAATGAAAATAAATTTATCTATTAATATAAAATGTGAATAATGAACTATTTTATGGCAATTTTATAGTTGAGACAGTGACTAAAAAAGAAACCCTGCTTCTACCATTATCAAAAGATAACTCCTATAATCACTATCATTAAATTTCTTGTCATTCATTTGAAAACTTTCCCTAATATAGTTTAAGTGAGAGAGTTCAATCTGGAGAAATTGAAAGTCATGAACTACACAAATATAAAATTCATCATTGTTCAGTTTTTATCAAGAACTGACAGTGCACTAATTATTTTTAAAATGATTTGGAGCATAAGGAAAAATCCTCAATCAACTACCCTCTAATAACTTGATATCAAAGTCCATGTAGATGAAGGAGAAAGAGGACATGGAAGAAGGTTATGAAGAAAAAAAATAAGTACTGATTAATGAGGCAGTCTGGTCCACTGAACAGAATCACTAAATCAGAAGTTGATAAACCTGACTTCTCTTTCAGACACTATCACTGACTCCCTTTACATCCTTGACCCCAAGTCATTAAACTTCCCTTCACCTTAATTTCCTCACTTGTAAAATATTAATAAGATCTTGCTAGAACAGCTGACTCCTAAAGTATTGTTTTATTTCTTAGATCTGTTCATGATAAAATAGATCTTTTGTATCTCTAAGATAAAAAATTCAAGGACTATATCTGATCTTTTTATTTCATTTATATTTCACAAATATATCCAATGTAGATTTTCCAAAGATGGTCCAGGTTCCTCCATAACACATTAAATCAATAAAAAGTCACTCAATAACACAACAAAAAGAAAAGGAAATATGAATACAGTCATCATAATATAACTATTAAAGAAAAGAAATAATATAACTTATCTGATTTGCATTCCAGTTACTTCTCTCACACAGCCAGTGTTCAAAGGACTGGCACAATAGTCCCACATCTTTCAAGTCTGGTGCAGCATTAGACATCAGTTTAAGAAGATAGTAACCTAGCAGTATTCAATGAACCTCCTTGTGTGAGTTAATACCCTTGGATCTAGATTTTCCTTTTCAATCTGTCACTCAGTAAGCATTTAGTAAGTATGTATTATATGCTGGGGATTGCAGTAATCATTAAGGAACCAAAGAACGGTAAAAAAAAACTCAAGCCTTGCCCATATGAAACACACATTCTAATTGAAAAATAAAATAAACACATACTGCATACGTACAATATATTGATAGATAGATAGATAGATAGACAGATAGATAGAAGATAGTTAGAGATAGATGATAGATATAATAAATGGGATCTAATATCAAAAGAAAGGGTTGAGCAATCTGCGTGGGAGTAAGGCGAGAATAAACTTCTTGAAGAAGGTAAGATTTTACCTGATCCTTGAAGTAATCCAGTGAAATCAAGAAGTATTGTAATTGTTGTTCTGTCACATTCCATGCTTCATGTCTCCATTTAGAGCTTCTTGACAGAGATACTGGAGATGTTTGCCATTCCCTTCTCCAGATCATTTTACAAATGAGGATTTAGGTAAACAGGAATAAGACAAACAGGATCAAGTGAATTATCGAAGGTCACATAGCCAGTAAATATCTGAGGTCAGAGTTGGAGTTGAACTCAAGAAGATGAGTCTTTCTGATGATAGACCTAGGACTCTATTCAGTTTGCTTCCCAGCTGCCAATTCTGTGAAATGGTTACCAGTCAGTGAAAAGGCATAAAAGATAAGAATTTTATGTGAAGAACATTAAAAAAAAAGATCCATATAGGTAGATTTCAAAGTATATAAAAGATTGAAGTAGAAAAGGGTCATTATAGAGTTTTTTCAAAATCAATCATAAAATATTATCTTTGATCTTGGAGTTAATATCTATGTGGTTTTCCATTATTCTGCCTTCTGCCAATGTTTTAGGTTGCACATATTAATATTACTTCTTTTCAAAAGTGTAATATGGCTTTTATTTTTATTCACTTTTGTTATCAACTCATTGAATACCTTCTGTACCTATCCTAGATTGCTGTAGCAACTCAATGGACTTGAATATTCTACTGATGCAATTTGCCCTTCTATTGTTGACCAATTTATTTTGAATAATCATGGACCTCATTGTAGAGGTCTGAGAACAGAGGATCTTAATCTAGAGTTCATGAAATATATACATTATATATATGTATATATATATGTATATATAAATGCATGTACATATAACAATTACACAATCATTTTTGATATATATAAACCTGTATATAAGCCTATATATAATATAAATATATATATATAAACCTATATATACCATTATATCCACATATGTACATTTGTAACATTAGTACATAATGTAATTATGTGCATAATGTACATAATTAGTACATAATGTAATTGTTGTGCTTCATAAGTCTCATTTTATCAATTCAAATAGGTTTATCCTGAGAATGAGGATGGGTCCATAGAATTCACTAAATTGCCAGAGTGATCCATGACAAAGAAATGTTAAGCACCCATACAATTTTCTGAGTCCTAATTCAATCAGCATATTGGCATTTACTATTTATAGTAACAAATAGTCAGATAAATGATAAACCAGAGGATTTAATTTTCTATAATGAATTCCTCTTCTATTTATTTCATTCAGGATATCCTTTATGACATCTGACAAAACTTTTGCTAAGTATACAACTATCTATGCTATTCCTTGTTTGACATTAATGGAGTTGTTTATTTATGATTGCACTTAACAAAATAAAATCATGTGGGATTTTGACATATACATGAAGGATTCCTTGTTGGAGAAGAGTTTTTATGATTTAATTTTATTTTAGGGAAGCAAATGTGTATGGTTTTAATAGTCAATAGTAAACTTAGCGAACTTAGTGAAAACTTGTTTTATTTTTCCTGTCAGTAATTTCCTTATGGTAAAGATGTGCCCTGATGTTGAATATGATATGAAAAAGAATACTTCTTTTCTCATATTTTCAGTTAAGATGATTTCAATCATTGTCAGAAAGATTTCATAGAAATGAGTAAGTAGTCATGAAGATTGAGTTATTTGCCATTTAGATAGTTACTAGGAGGACTTTGAAAAATACAGCTTAAAATCCTCCTCAAATGGTATTAACTCTGTGACCCTGGCCAGATTATTAAATCTCTCTCTGTTCTTCCATTTCCTCACCTACAAAACATGTACTCAGTGGAGTATAAAGTCCCTAGATGCTCTAAATCTATGATACTATGATAATTTTCAATAATAATTGAGAATTAATGACTTCCACAATTTTTGGCATCTTCCTTTTTACAGATAGTATGAGAATTGTTCTCTCATTACCCTAAAAATTATAGTGCCTCAAGCCCAAGCACTCAAAGAACGTGTGCCCTTGTCCTGATTCAGCCTCTTGGCTTCCTATCTTTTTCATACAAAATAATGGGAACTGTAATGTTGGAGTTCAAATGTGATGAATCCTCTATTAAGGATGAGAGAGATTTCTTCTAGAAAGCATAATACATATGCCTTTCCCCTGTTAGTTTTCTTCTTTCCATTGTCATCCTTATTGTCTTGGGAAGATGAGTCTTAATTAGAGGATAATATTCAATATAGAAATGTAGACATGGGTTGGTTCTCTTTTTCTCTTTTGTCCTTTACCTAACTGTTTCATCTATAAATGTCTTTTAGATAATTTGCCTTTGTTAGGTCTTCTTGCACCATTTCTTTTTGCGTCCATTATTTTTCAATGTTTAATGAAACAATACTCCTATTAATCATTGTATTTCCTCTTCTATAGTTTTACAGATGAGTTTGTGTAGTAAGCAGTGCAGCCTCTATTTGTTATGTCTTTACTTTAACTTGCCAAAGCATAGTTTTATAACAAGATCAAGTTACAGTCATTGCTTATCACCTATCAATCTATTTCATTATTAAATTATTTGCTAAATTATCAATTACTCAAAATACTGAAATTCTTTCAAATTAATTTCTATAGCTTTTTATTACTTTATCTACAATTAAATACTTATCATAGTGCCTTGAACAAATTATTTAATAAATGCTTGTTAATTGATTAAATAGAAAAATGTAGACTTCTGTGTATATGGATAAGGCTTAGAAAAAATGATTATATGGATTCCTGTTATTTGAGCAGTTGATATTATTAGATTTGCTACTTCCAGTTACTGTCTTTTCTCCTTTTCATTAAATGTGTGTGTGTGCCTCCATCTTCATGACAAAAAAAAAGAAAGTTATATTAGAGAAAGTATTATCTGGGAAACAGATGTGACTTTAATGGAGGTTTTTAGTAAAAAAAAAAAAAAGCAAGTCATGGGCAGCTAGGTGGCATAGTGGAGTAGTGGATAAAGCACAGGCCCTGGAGTCAGGAGCACCTGAGTTCAAATTTGACCTCAGGTATTTAATAATTACCTAGTTGTGTGACCTTCGGCAAATCATTTAACCCCATTGCCTTGCAAAAAATATTAAAAAAAGATTAAAATACTTGATAAAGATTTAACCAATCTGATTTAAACAAAGAAGAGGAATGAAAATTCAAATCAATAAAATAGCAAATAAATAGTATGAACCTACCTCAAAGAATAATCAGAACTTATTGTGTACAGTTATATACTAACAAAATACTTCAAAAAGAATCAAAAATTATCTTCAACAGTATGAAATTGAAAATTGACAAAAGGTGGGGGAAAAAAGATCTCAAATAATCCAATCCCAGAAAATAAAATAGATCTAATTGGAAAACAATTATCAGATCAAACAATAATAGAACTTGATGAATTCAAAGGAAAATAATTTCAAACTTCAAAGAACAATTGATATTCATCTTAATGCTCTTAAAATTGGGAAAATAAATTTTCACAATCTTACTACCTAAATCAGGAAAAATAATCACTACCATTAAAGTATATCGATGCTAAAATTATAAACAAAATCCTATCAAATTGATTAGACTGATTTTTTCAACAAATTTATACTTAGGATCCTGTGATAATTAAATATTAGAAGGGTCAAGAGTATACTTTATCATATTAAAAACCTAAAATAACTGAAATCACATGGTTTTCTTAATAGATATGGAAAAATCCTTGATAAAGTATACAAATCTCTCATGCTAAAAACCCAATAAAGAATAAGCATGGAGTCATCATTTTATATCATGAAAAAATATTTCTCTATAAACAAAAAGCAAGTTTCAGAACCATTCAAATAATTATAGGAGTAAATCAAGGATGCACATTCCTCCCAACTAGAAATTTTCCATTTCTATATATAGCACTAAAAATGCTAGCAATAGCAATATGGCAATAGAAAAAAATTGATGAGAAGAGGAAATAAAACTACCTATTTGATAATTGTTTACTGCTTATATAATAATTTATTTAAAAAATCTGAGAGTATCAGTAAGAATACACTTTAGGAACATTAATAATTCAGTAAAAGTTGTAAACTTCAAAGCAAACCCATAAAGGAAATTCATGCCACAATTAAAATATGAAATATATGATATTTCAGTTTCTCCAAGTGACAATAATTGTGAGATAATTGAGGAAGAAATAATACTTCAAAATCCCAATTGCTAAAATATATTATAATAATTTCTAAAACTTTAATTTAATAATATGCTCCTGGAAAAGAAAGAAAGGATTAGAGCTTATCAAACTTTTAGCAAATATGTTTTACCAGAAGTTTACAAGAAATGTCCAATATATTAAGATAGGTCAACCCTTCAGTTATATTATGATGACAAGGAGAGAGCAATGATTGCTAGACTTTTTAAAATATTAAGAATTAACGATATATCAATCCAGCTACAGTCATATTTTGAATAACTCTCTCTTCACATTATCTTGTTTGTTAAAAGCCCATTTGTTAAAAAAAAAAAATTTAAGAGCACATTTGTTTTTATTCTGTCTTCCAAATATTCCAGGGTCGACTAGAAAGCTGAGATGAAGACATATGTAGACGCGAAATAATTTAAGCCAGAATGTATATTCAATGTTCGGTAAGGTTTTTTTTTTAAATGAATTTAAAACTTTGTATTAATCCAGTTTTTCTGGTACTACTTTTTGATGAGTGTCAAGTAATCAAATAATATTTGCTGAATGTTCTACATAACCTAATCCCAAATGTGGAAGAATTTGTGCTTTTAAATCGACTTTTCCTACTTTCCTTTTTTATTTCTAATAATAGTCCTCATGTTAAGATAAAGAAGTGAAGAGTACTTGTAAATATTTCTAAAGTGTCTAGACAGCAGAATATTTTAAGACAGACAATGTGTAAATAAGAAGAGGATGCAAGATATGTTTGTTTCTTTCCATAATAGCTCAAGGAGGTCATAAAAACAAATCTTTTTTTTTGCTTTTTGGTGATATATTAACAGTCTTGTTTCTTACTGCTACAATCTCCAACATGTAATTATTGACTTAATGGGCCCTCCATTATTCTAATTCTCTGGAAAAGTTAATCAACAATTATTTGTGTCTCCACTGATCTTCTGACATGATTTTCCTGACTTTCCCACTTTAATTTCTGTTCCCAATTTTTCTCTACCTCCCTAGTGATTTTCAAAATTCTTATTTAGTTCTTACATGATCTGAGATCAATCTGTATTTTTATTGGAGGCTTTGACTGTAGGGAATTTGACTTTGTTATCTCTTTCTGAATGTGTGTTTTGATCATCCTATTCACCATAGTAATGTTCTATGGTCAGATGTTTTTTCTTCTGATATTTGATCATTTCCACAGCCAACAACTTGAATTTAACTCCTTGTTAAAGTAGGATTCTGCTTCCAGAGTGCAGGGCACACTGTCCCATACTTCTGGAGTTTTGTGCTTATGTTTTCAGTTACTTCCAAGGATGGCAAATTTTTATTTTTACAAGGAGGTATGATCTAAGGAGAGGTTTTTACTACTCTTCTAGTCTGTGCTCTCCTTTCTGTCCTTGAATTGTGAGAAGGGTTCCCTGTAGCAGCAACATCTATTGTGCTAATGCTTCTCCTCTTCTTGGGACTGTGATCCTGAACTGCTTGCCAAATCTGATTAAGAGAAAGCAACAGTGATAGTAAAGAGACTCCTTTAATCACTTTCTGACTCTCTTACCATCTATGGACCAAGAGTTCTAGAAGCAGCTGCCTCTGCTGATTCATTGCTTCCAAAGTACTTCTGGTTTGCTAGGGTTCCATCTGCACTGATGATGCCTGGTCTGGACTGTGTTTTACTCTCACCCAGTGTGACAGACTTTTCCAGTTAACATTCCAAATTGTCCTTGGAAAAGTCTGCACTGAGAGGTCTAGAAACCTCCACTACTCCTACTGACTCAGTCACCCTACTGTCTGTAGCTGGATTTCTGGGACTGATTTGCTCAATTCAGCTGTGCTGCTTTATGCCTCTCTCTTCTCACCCCGGTGCAACAGACTTCCCACCTATCTTACAAGTTGTCTTGAGCTGGATAATTGTTTCACTCAGGTTTTTTTGGTGGGATCTATCACTCTAGAAATTGTTAAGATTATTTGGAGTCATTTGGAGGAGAAATTGAGTGAGTCTATGCCTTTACTTGGATAAGATCGCTTAATGCTGGGGTATAAATGATATGACATAGATGGTATCTTTCATGCTACCTAGTCAGAGGCATAAAGAGGATTGAGACAAATAAGGTTTTTCCTCAGGGTAATATTTAGAGTGGAGCAACAAACAATCCTTCAAAAACTTAAAAAAACAAAAGAAAAATTCTAGTTAGAATGGAAAATTAGATAGAATGGGAAGGTGTTACCTTTTAGGTTGGGGTGAACTCCTCTGTACCTTAGCCACTCATCTCTCCTCTGCAATTAGAAATAGCTTTGTGACAGCATAAGAGTTTCTATCTTTCTATTCACATTCCCTAAAGAAAGCACAATTTAGGTTATTATCATCAAGTGAGATTTGTGTTACAAATTTGCTGTCATGATTCTGCTTTGGAAGGACTTGATTTTTTTTTTTTGCAAGGCACTGGGGTTAAGTTACTTGCCCAAGATCACACAGCTAGTTAATTATTGTTTCTAAGGCTGGATTTGAACTCAGCTCCTCCTGATTCAATAGACAGTGCTCTATTCACCTAGATTCCCCTGGAAATACTTTTGTACTTTGCCCTATATTATCAGCCCTCTGATAAAAGTACACTTAATGTCCTCATGAGGAATATATATCAATGTTGATGATATCTATACAACATGCATGTATAGTATATTTATTCCATGTCAAACTTAACAAAATACTGCAAACAAATTTTGACACATATAACAGAAATAATATACACAAATAGCATGACATACATTAACATAGATTCTTGTATGCTAGCCAGCTAATTTATACTTTACACATAACTTATTACTTGACTCAGTCCAACTGTAGTCAAGTTCTCAGATGAATGTTGAAGAAGAGGGAGACAAAGATGTGCAGTTCTCCAGTTATTTAACTGAAAGCAAGCGCTAAAATACCCTTTCTTAGTTCGTGGTTCATTCCCAATCCCATGTTATTCTCTAATTATCAGTCATAAAATGCTCTCCATGCCCATGGAACACAGGTGATAAAGGTTTACTTCCTCAGGCTAGTACTCTCATATACATTACAAACATACATAGTACTCTCATATACATTACAATAGATCATATGACAATTTAAAATATCACAAATACTAAAAATGTATCTTACACGTAGAATATGTGTTCTTTGCTACATGTGCTTGTTATATAGAGAGACCATATTTATGCATATATATATATATGATTAATTAACATATCAACTTTGACACTCAAGACTCATCAATACTCTCTCATTCTGATTAAAGGGCTGGAGTCCTACAAGGAGGAATAACATCATACTTCTAAATAATCTGTTTAAATTGTACTCTAAGATCAATAATTTCTTTATCTCAATAAGTTATAATTAATTGGATTAGACTTCATACTTCCAAGAAATTATGTTATCAGGATAATCAACATCCTATGAGATTACATTATCTTTAATAATCATACCTCTCAATATCTTCAGTACACTCTGTCTGACTAATTGGAGTACTGTAAGATGGAAATGTGGAGTAAAGAATTCCTCCCAAATCCTTCATTTTTAAGAGAAATCTAGGATCAGCAATTATAAATTTATATGCATATATATATATATATACATATCTTAGATATGACACTCATACATTGTATATCATGCTTTTATGTACTTCGTTGGTTGATTGTTAACCTTCATTTTCGAAGGTTCCCATAATGACATCATTAAGTTGGAATTAAGTTCCGATATAAACAACTATGACAGATCAGAGAAGATGAACTCAAAAGAAGGCTCCACCACACTGGGTACAAATAGTCCATATGAACTTTTGTAGTAAATAGGTTTACAAATTTACACATCACACATTTCTTTTGAATTATTGAAATTCTTCTTTGCTTATGGATCACAGAACCTACTTTGATAAAGTCATGCCACACTGAAAGATCATATGCAATTTTCTCATATATCTTACAATTTATTCCAAAGAGAGACCTTGGCAGTGTTCTTATATCATTTCTCATCTCCATGTGAGCACTTGCCTTGAATAAGTTTTTCATAGAATAGTCTTCTAGGCAAACATACATTTGGCATTTGAATTATGTAGCCAGTCCATCAGAGCTATGCTTCCTACAATAGAGTTTGAATTCTTGGCAATTCAACTCAAGAAAGGACTTCAGTATTTGGTGCTTTATCTTGCCACGTAATCTTCAGAATCTTCCTAAGACAATTCAAATAGAAGAGATTTAGTTTCCTGACTTGAAACTAGTATAATGCCCAGGTTTCACAAGAATACAATAATCAAGTCAGCACAAATTTCAGTTTTCATGATGTAAACTTTTTCCAAATGTAAGCTTTCAATTTTCAATGCCTCTTCTCTTTCACTTTGCTTCAGAGCCTTCCAAAACTTGAGTCAGTTCTGCCAAGGCATACATCTATCTCATCATCTATGTCTACATTGCTGGAAAGTATACTGTCAAACTAAGAGAACTGATCCAAAGCATTCAAAATTTTGCCATTTGCTATAACCAATAGTTCAATTTCCAGATAGTGTGGTACTGCCTGATGGAGCACCTACGTTTTCTTGGTGTTAATTATTAAACCAAAATTAGCACGGACTTCAAAGAATCAATCCATACTTTGTTGTATCTGATATTCAAAAGGCTACATTGTTGTGCAATAACTCTACCTTCCCTTTAGTTTTCAAGCTAAATAATTTAGCATCAGTGTAGTACTGATGCCATTTTTATTCTCATTGAAGGCATCTAACAACATCACTGAAAAAAATGTGCTAAAAAGCACAAAAGCGGGGACAGCTAGGTAGTGCATGGATAGAGTACTGGCCTTGGATTCAGGAAGACCTGAGTTCAAATCTGACCTCAGAAACTTAACACTTACTTAGTTTTGTGACCTTGGGTAATGCCTTAAACCTATTGCCTCCCCCCAAAACTCTCAAAAACAAAAGCAAAATAAAAAATTAAAACTAAAATAAAAAGCCCAAAAGTAAGCATACAATGCTCCTCCACTGCATTGAATGACCGAGAATGTGTGAAAGCATCAACCTTTCTTCAGAACTTGTGCAAACATGCTGTCATGAAGCCAGAGTATAATACTGTTAAGCTTCTTTGGCTAATTAAATTTTGCCATGATCTTCCACATATACTTTCAGGTGACAGTAACAAAGGCCTTGGTCAGATCAACAAATAATATTGTGAACAGACCCTTCTTGTCTGCTCCCATCATTTTTCCTAGAATTGTTGGTATGCAGGTATCACACCAATTGATCTTTGGACCTTTCTGAAGTCACAATGACTTTCAGGTAGATGACTATTTCCAATGTGATGGTTCGGTCTATTAAAGAGATGGACAATGGAGGCATTACTTGAATTCCTAAGGGATAATCTCCTCTTGCCATATTACCTGAAAGATCTCAGTCAGTTTTTATTTGCACAGTGGAGTACCTGACTTATAAATCTTACGTTGCATGGATTCAGTCACATGAGAGGAGCATAATGGAATTCAAAACTCTTTTATAGTTGAAAGTCCAAGTAGAGAGGAAATGACTTCAACCTGAGGTTTATAGTCAATGGTTTTAGCATCTGTTGATAATAGTCCCTTGAAAATTCTATAGAAGTAATCAGCCCATCTTTCCAGAAGCATGTCCCTATCAGTGGTCAATGTGACTTCATCAGTGCTGAGAAATTGAAAGACACTAAAGACTTTGACTCATCAACAGCCCCATAAAAATGCTTTGGATAGATATTATTCACACAAAACTGAATTTCATCTGCCCTCTTAACTGAGACAAAAATGCCACATCTCTCTAATTGTACTTGTACTTTACTTCTAATGGACGTAAATGTTGCCTTCTTATAGATAGATGAACTCTCCTGCTAGTAAAACTTATAGAGTTTTCATTTTTAATTTAGGAAATTCTGAATATGGCCATCATTTTCATTAAACCAGTGCTAGCATTTGTCAATGTGCTAGCCCAGGTGAATAAATGCAAGTTCACCAAATCTCTTGAAAACTGTCCACTCTTTTTCTATTCCACTCTTGCCAACTGTGTATTGGCTTGACTTTCCCTCTTAGCAAGAGACTATCCACATTTGGACAAGAATTCTTATTTATTGACATTAAGTCCACTGGTAGTCATCCTGCATTGGGGCCACCTCTTTTGTTGAATGTGAATTTTTAGTTTAGAGAGGATAATTTTATGGTCTAGCACTCTGTCTCACATATTTCCTTTGTCACTCCCGCACCCTGACAGTCTCATCTCTTTACAATGACATAATCTACTAAAAGCTGCAAGACTCCATCCACGAAGTTTGTTTGGTTGTTTGGTTGTTTGCTTTTGACAGGGACAAGTGGGAAATAAATATTTAATTCTATTTGTGTTCACAATACATGATCAAAATATTACAAACTCAAAGGGTAGGAACTTTGTTCTCTTAAGCCATATTCAAAATACCTTTTTAAAAATATCCCCCAGGAGGGAGTGGGAGGGGAGGGTGGAGGGAAATTTTGTGACTTAAAAGCATACATATGCATATGAATGAATGTTGAAAAAAATTTTCGTAACATGTATTTGGAAAAATAAAATATCAATTTAAAATGACAGAAAGTCCCATTTCTATCAGGAAGAGACCTGGGAGGTTATCTAGTCCCAGGTCTTCATTTTACAGATGAGGAAACTGAGTCACAAAGGAAATAAGTATTAGGTCCTCCTTATCTAGACATAATTTTTTATTGGACCCACCATCTTTTTTTTTTTCTTTCATTTTACTATTAGTAGCAGAGATGCAACAGGGCAGTAGAAACAGTGTTAGGTCAGAAGACAGTGTCCCTAGGTTCAAATCCTATCTGTAATATTTTTCATCTCTGTGACCCTAAGAAAAACACTTTCCTCTCAGTGCCTTGGTTTATTCAAAATAACTAAGGAGTTTGACCTGGATAACCCCCTAAGGTTATCTTTCATTTTTAAATCTATTGATAACATGTAGATATTTGAATTAACAATTTTGTTCCTTTATTTCCTCATCTATAAAATGGTGATCTTTGAATGCCTAGATCTAAATTTATTTGATTCATCATAGAATAAGATATAGAACTTGGTTCCTTAGTCAGAGAAAGGAGGTTCAAATCTCACCTCATAAGTGTGGCCTTAGACAAGGTCTTCACCTTTCACCTTTGTATATCTCAATCTCCTTATCTGTAAAATGGGGAAGTGAACTTGATGGCCCTCTGAAGTCCCTTGCAGTTCTAAATCTTCATGTATTTAGAACTCATTGAAGGTTTAGATCATCTAGTTCAACTCCTTCCTTTTACAGATGGGGACACTGAGGCACAGAGAAAGGAAATGGTTGGCACAGAGAAAGGAAATGGTTTGCCCAGATTGTATTCTATCAATAACAGTTCTCTCTGTTCTGTGTGCCCATATAAATATATATTTAAAACATGCACAAAATTCCCCGAAATCTATTTCATTTTTTGTTTCTCATTGTATGGTTTTTGACAAATAGAATTTTGATAACTGCAATACAACTTATTTTTCATTACTGTCTCATTATCAGTAGCACGGTGATCTATCCCATATGAATTTTATCCTTCAGAACAGGATAACACTGATTCTCATCTAATCTCAGAAGTTTTGATATCTCTCCTAAAACAATGATTATACCTGACAAATACTTTCCATCACTAAAGAGAAAAACAGTGAAAATTTATGGGAAATCTCATAGGTTACTGGAAATTAAACCTGAACAATATTAGAGATAACTGAAAATCAAAAGCAAGTTAATATGCTACCTAAATTGCAAAAAATCCTATTATAGACAAATTGAATTAAAAACAAATTAAGAGGATTTTCTATGTTTCTACCTCTAAATTTTCTACCTTTATTTTATACAGAATCTTAAATTGGTTTCATGTACAATTTAACATTTAGCTTTTATCTGACAATCATAATTAATAGGCTTGTCAGTGATTAATCTGGATCTCCACTTTGAACAAATACAATCTCTTCTGAGAACTTGAGATTCCTCCTATCATTTCTGAGGTAATTTTTTTTCTATTTTAGTAGTATCTAGTGGACCATGATTCATTAGCAAATTAGTAGATGAATTACTACCCACAGAATGCTGAATATAATGATATTGCAGAAAAGTGAGATGGAGGCTCGGATGATTTTAAAGATTCTGCTACATTCAGTTGGGGTAATCTTTTCTGTTGGAACCTTATTAGTGGGATATATGATTTGACTACCTGTATAACTCAGCCATCATCATCTTGCTGCCCATGGTAATACCAGGAGAGGCTGAAAGGAATGTTAGCCAGTGCTCAAACCATCCATGAAGTTTTTTGCATTTTGGTACGGTTGATGAGGTCATGAGATATACAAGTCTTTAGTAGTGATTAACCACTGCTGTGGCTGTTTCTGATGCCATTCCTCCCAGGGGCTTCCTGTCACATTTGATAGTCTGTACCTACACTATAGTTAAAGCCACCCAGAATTTTGACTCATTAGTCCAGGTTTTCACAAAATTTTTCTTTGTATTTCATCAGGGTTTGTCATGGTGGGAACATGTGCATTGATGGTAGCAGCATTGTATTTTCTTGCAAGTGACAATTGCACTATTATGGGTCTGACATTTACTCCTTTGGGGAAGTTTATAACTTTCTTTACTATATTAGTTTTGATTACCAAACCTACATGAACTTTGCAATGCTCTCTATTACTATGATCACTTTTATAGGATCTCTTTGGGATACAGACTTAATAGAGGTATTGTTGAATGCATATGCATAGCTTTAGAGATATTTGAGCATAGTTTCAAACTGTTCTCCAGAATGATTGGATTGGGTCACAACTCCACCATCTTTGCATTAGTGTTCCAATTTTCCCACATTCTCACCAACATTTACCATTTTAATTTTTGCTCATAATATCTATTTTGAGAGGTATGAAGTGCTAATTTAGAATTGTTTTAATTTGCATTTCTCTCATCAATAGGGCATTTTTTCTTATGATTATCAATAGCTTTAATTTCTTCTTCTGACAACTACCTGTTCATATCATTTGACTATTTATCAGTTGAGGAAGATAGTTGAACCTTTAACCACAGCATACAAAAGAGAAAGAATGTGGTACCAATCCATCATGAGTTCTTGAAAATAATTCTCCACATATCAATATATAAATGAACAATTTAAGACATTAAGACTGTAATTTTGGCCATATTTCAATTATTCTCCTCCATTTTATTGACAATTATTATAACTTTTTATTGTAAATATAAGATATTACCATCAGTCTGATGAATCAACTTGTATGATTCACCAAACTTTTTAAATTTTTTTTTTATTTTATTTTAAGGCAATAGGATCAAGTGACTTGCCCAAGGTCACATAGTTAGGAAATTACTAAGTGTTTGAATCCAGATTAGAATTCAGGTTCTTCTGACTCCAAGGCTGGTGCTCTATCCGCTTGCCACCTAGCTGCCCCCTCACCAAAGCTTTTATTTAACTTATAAATTTATATTGATAAGTTCTAGCATTAATTTTTAATTCATATGTGTAACACAAATTCTGATATAAAACAAGTACAATAATTTCATGAAATGAATTTGAAAATAACAATCTCCTTCTAACACTATTTCCTTCCACAAACCAAATTATTTCCTCAGAATACTAACAGAGATTGAGCCAGGAAAATGAAGATGATGATGATGATAAATGATGAATAATGATAATACCATTCAATATATCCTAAATATAAAATGCATATATTTGGGAAAATGGTTCAGTTTGCATGCAAAACAGCCACAGTTCATTACTAGTTATACGTATATAACTAGTACTTACTAGTTAACTTATAAAATGAAGGACTGACTAGTTGAACACTCTTACATAGTTGACCTTAAAAGGAAATAAACCATCTCTTGTTTTTATGGGAAAAAATAAATAAATACAAAATTCTATCTAATAATTCTATCAAATCAGTTTTCAGTTGTTCTCAGAACAAAAAGAAAAAGCTATTTCCCTCCTTGGGGAAATGTGGAAATTAAAAGATATGTTCATCTGCCTGCCATGAGGAGATAAACTTTTCCAGTGAACAATCTTGAACATTTGTAATGTACAAGAAAAAATCTTCCTCATATTTATAAACATTTGAAAGATCAATTGATGAGCATTTATTAAACATCTATTATGTGTCAATTACCATACAAGTCATTAGGATATAAAAACAAAAGAGACACTCTCTGCTTTTCAGGAGATAACCTCCTACTAGAGGTGAGTATCATGGCAATGAATCTCCCTCCTGCTCTTTGCCCTCTTCCCTGTTACTGACATGATTTCTGACTCCTTCCCAATGCATCTGATTCACTTTAAGTGCATAGAGTGACCCAGTCACTGGATGCTTATTCCTTATCAGTCATGGATTCAATTATCATTCTGGATTGACCTCCAAATTTTTCCTAGTTTACTTGTCCTTTCCATTTTTTTTGTGACCTGACACAGTTCATTAGCATAGTGAAAAGTAATTCATATTTTTTTTACTAATTAACACTTCAGAAAATAAATTCTCTAAGTATTATTTGAACCTAAGCATTCACACAAAGTTTATATCACTTCAAATAATACTGATGACTGAAAAAGAACAGATATGAGGCATTTCCTGAACCAAAGGACTCTAATACATCATCATGGTAGTATGCAGGCAACTTTAGTTATTTAGTTTATGTTAGTGAAGCTTGAGCATTGGTGGTTACTACCAAAATGGCAAAAATAGTAATGGCACTTTCCCTCTATGATTATCTCCAACTTATCATACATATGTTTTGTATATAGATCATTGTTTGCATGTTATTTCCCTTATTAGAATGTGAATGATTCATGAGCAGGGATTGATATTTTGTATCTACAGAACTCAATATGATTCTTGGCACATACATGGTAAGCTCTAAATAAATGCTATTCACTTATTAACATAAATTATACCTGCACTTTGATAAACAGTTATGACAGTTTGTAGATTCTCAATATGGGTTGCTGAGTTATTTTTGGTTCTAGTAACTTAAGACTTTCTTCAAAGGTACAGAGTTCTTAGAATAGATAGGATTTTCATGAATACAAAGAGTGTCCACATAACCTTTCTATCACAGATACTTGAAGTGATAAAAGTGGTATGGCATATTTCAGAATTTATTTGTACACCTATAATTGGCATGTAGTATGTCCTTCCCCATAAAGCTTTGGAGTCATACAAACTAGGTTTAATCCTAGGGGCAGATGACAAAAGGGCCAGGTTCTCTCTGTCTCATTGTATCCACTTGAAGTCAGTCCCCAAAATCTTCAAATTAAAAGTTAGGTATAATCTTGTGTTGGCTTCTGTGACTATAATTAAGGTGATCCTCAAGTCCAACAAAGGTGATTTATGTACAATATAGTTTGTGGGGAGAGAAAATTATTTCCCACAGGCAAAAGCGCCTAAGTAGCTAGCCTAGAACTCACAGGAGCCTGGGAACAAGGCCAAAACCTGAAAGCCCTCAAATAATCCATTAGAGCCCACAGGGGAAAAATGAACTTGGTATTGTTGTTGGGGCAACCTGTTTTCATTGCATTGATTCCTTTTCAATAGAGTCCTAAATAGACTGTTCAAGAGTATCACCTTGTGGTTTTTATCCACCCCCCCAAATTTGAAGATTATTGAACAAGTACACTCTTTATTAGATCTGTACAGACTAACTCATTGACTTTAATCCTCAAGAAAGATGGCTATATCTATCCATATGCATATCATCTATATCTTTTATAGCTATAAAGTCCAGGAACTACATAGAAGGCACATAGATTTCATTACTCTCCCAAACCTGTTCCCATTTTTCTACTCTTCAAAGCTAAGCATCTGCTGCTATCTCATTTAGGAGTTTCTTTTCTTCCCCTTGGGCCTTTTCATTCTTAAAAAATTCAAAATATTTGTAGACTTCTCATCCCAGATTTTCCCTCTAGGATGTCTGGCCCTTAATCCCATTCATAAATTCTTCTTGGGGCCTCTATTTTGTAGAGGATTAGGCTAATCAAACTTCATTCTACTCCCAGCTGCTTCTGACCTTCCAGATCATTAAAACCACATCAAATAACTTTATTCTTCTCCTCATCTACAATTTTATCTGTATGTGTCTGTGTGTGTGTGTGTGTGTGTGTGTGTGTGTGTGTGTGTGTGTTGTCTTTCCCCATTAAAATGTAAGGTTCTTGAAGGCAGGGATTGTCTTTCTTTTTGCTTGTATTTCTATACCTTGCATATAACACAGTGCTTGATACGTAGCTAGTTTTTCATAAATGTGTGTTTTTTTCTATCAAGGAAACTTTTTTCACTAAGAAATAATGTATGGATTGAACATGCTAGAGGAACTGTGATTCATGAGCATTGGTCATATAAACTTTCTCAGTATCCTTAAAGGCAGAAAATTTCTTTACTATTGAATTCCTAGTGCTTAGAACAGTCCCTAGCACTTAGTAGGAACTTATGTTTATTATATGGGATTGGATTAGGTACAATTAGTTATGCTAAGTTTTAGATAAGAAGTATCTTTCCCTTGCTGTAAAATAGGCAATGATTTTTATCATGTCAGGTTGAATAGTTAATTCTTCACATTACTTAATAAGCCTCTAAGCATATATTGCAAAAGAGAAGAATATGATTATGAAGTCTTCTAAACAAAAGTCTTCACTTTAGTTCTGAAAGTTAACCATTATTTATTTTAAATTATTTATTTACATAGGGATACCAGGTGTTACTTTTAGAAGAAACAGAATCGAAATAAATTTGGGATGCGAGATTTGGATTCAAATTCTGACTCTAATGCTTTATTAGATATGAAGCATTGGCTAAAACACTTCTCTCCAAACTTATTTCATTCATAATTCAGTTATTCAAGTCAAAATAACTTTTATTAAGCCTCTATTGATATGGGAGGAAGCAGTCAAGATGATGGAATAAATGCAGAAATTCTCTGGAGATCTCCCCTAAACAACTCCAAATACCTTTAAATAATGACTCAAAACAAATTCTAGAGGTACAATACCCAAAGAACAAAGTTAAACAGTTTTGTACCCCAAGTCAATCTAGAAGGGGGCTGGAGAGTTCTATTGCATCAGGCTGAGAGAATAGTAGAGTGCTGAATACACCACACCAGTCCAAACCAGCCTCCCACAGTAGAGGGACAGGCAACTGGGTGACCTCATCAGTGGCAGCAGTAGCAATTTCCAGATTCTTTGACCCAAGGATGACAAAAGCAACTTAGAAGTCAGCAGGAAGGGTCTCAGTCCAGTACAGGCCATAGAAGTGAGGCCCTGGCCTAAGCAGGCCAGGAGTAGTTTTAGGGAATCATTGAGTCAGTGGAGAACAGCTGCTACCTGAACTCTCAGTTCACAGCTGCTAAAGGTTAGTACTGAGGCAGTACTCTTTGGCTTTACCCAAACTCAGATATGGGTCACAGTTCTGGATCCCAGGGAGAAGAGGAGGGATAGAACACCAGAGCTTGTTGTCACAGAGGAACAGGAGTGCTCCTCACAGTCTCAGTTCAGCAAAATATTTTTGTAGTCACTCACAGACCAAAGCACAGGCTATAAGAGTAGTAAACATTCCAAAATTCCAAAATCACTTTGGAAGAACTGAAAACTTATAGGACTACAATAATATCCCTGAAAACAGCTATCAAAAATCCAAAAGCTTGGGACAGTCTGCCCACCATTCTGGAAACAGAACCCTACTTAAAAAAGAGTTGAGGTCACAAGCTGGGAAAATAGGAAACAACAGGAAAAAATCAAACCATAGACAGTTATTATGGTGACAAGGAAATTCAAAACACAAACTCATAGGAAGATAACAAATCAAAGCACCTGCATTCAAAACCTCCAAGAAAAATATGGATCGGTCTCAGGCTATGGAAAAGCTCCAAAAGAATTTTGAAAATCAAATAAAAGAGGTAAAGGAAAAGTTTCGAAGAGAAATGAGAGTGATGCCAGAAAATCATGAAAAACAAGTTGGCAGCTTGCTAAAGAAGACATAAAAATGAAGAAAATACAGAAAAAAGACTAGTCCAAATTATAAAAGAGATCTAAAAAGGCAATGAAGAGAAGAATTTTGTAGAATTGGACAAATGGAAAAGGAAGTATAAAAGTTCACTGGAAAAATGATTCCTTAAAAATTAGAATTGAGTAAATGGAAACTAAAGACTTTATGATAAATCAAGAAGTAGTAAAACAAAATCAAAAGACTGAAAAAATACAAGAGGGTGTAAAATATCTCATTGAAATAACAACTGACCTAGAAAATAGATCCAAAAGAGATAATTTTAAAATTATTGCACTAAGTGAAAGTCATGATCAAAAAAAATATCCAAAACATCATCTTAAAAGAAATTACCATGTAAACTTCCTTGATAGTGTGGAACCAGAGGGCAAAATAGAAATTGAAAAAAATTCAATAATCATTCTTGAAAGAGAACCCAAAATGAATAGTATAACCAAAATTCAAAGTTTTCACATCAAGGAGTAAATATTGCAAAGCATCCAGGAACAAACAATAGAAGTATCAAGGAGCCTCAGACAGTACAGCACAAGATTAACAGCATCTACATGAAAGAATTAGAGGACTTGAAATATGATATTCCAGAAGGTAAAAGAACATGAATTACAACCAAAGATCCACCCACCAGCAAATGTAGGATACTCTTTCAGGGGAAAAGATGGATATTCAATGGAAAAAGGGGGCATTCCTACTTTCCTGAGGAAAAGACTAGAGTTGGACAGAAAATTTGATATTCAATATTGAGACTCAAGTGAAGTATTAAAAGGTAACAGAAAAGGGAAATCATAAAGGACTTATTGATATTAAATTAGTTATATTCCTAAATAGGGAGATACCTATAACTCATACAAACTTTCTCATTATCAGGACAATTAGAAGAAAAAGCACAGTTGTAAGCTGAATCTGAAGAGATAATATATAAAAAAATAAAGTAAGTGGTGAGAGAGGAATATAGTAGAAGAAAGGGAAAGGGGGAGGTAGAATGAAGTAACTTATCTCACATAAAAGAGATAAAAATGTCTTTATACTGGATTAGAAGAGCAGGGAGTGAAAGGGAGTGAGTGAGTGAACCTTAATGCTATCAGAATTGACTCAAAGAGGAGAAAACTACATAATTAATTAAGTAGAGCAATCTATCTTATCCCTCAGGAAAGTAGTAGGGGAAAGGGGAAAAAGGGGGAGGATGGTCAGTGGGTTATGGAAGGGAGAGCAGTTTTGGGGAAGAGTTAATAAAATTCAAAATGCTTTTGAGAAATTACAGGATGAAAGAAAAGAAAGAATAGAGTATATGGGGGCAGGGAAATTGTAATTATGGAAAAAAATTAAAAATAAATCTGATAAAAGTCCTGATTTCTCAAATATAGCCATTGCACAATTGAAAAATGATGAAAAGATATGAACATTTTTTCAGATGAGGTTATCAATGTTATGTATAGCCATATTGAAAAAAATGTTATAACTGTGGATTGGAGGAGTGAAAATTGGAGCAATTTTTGAGGTACTGCTATATATCTATGAGACTGGTTGATAGGAAAGAAAAATAAAATGACAAATGTTGGAGGAGTTGTTAGGGGAAGTAAGACCTTGATGCATTGTTGTTGGAGTTGTAAAGTAGTTTGGTCATTTTGTAGAGACATTTAGAATTATGTCCAAAGGGCTATAAAACATGCCTCCCTTTGACCTAGTGATGTCACTACTAGCTCTGTATTCCAAAAATGATGAAAACCCAAAAGGAAATGGACCTATATGTACAGGGATATTTATAGCAGCTCTTTTCTGGTGGCAGGGAGTTAGAAATTGAGGGTATGCCCATCAGTTCAGTAATGACTAAATATGTTGATAAGAACATATACCATATACATATATATATCATATATGTTCATATGTATATATGAACATATACTTGATTTTAGGCAAAAGGTTGAGCAGCTAGGCTCCTCAGTGATTAGAGCACTGGTCTCAGAGTCAGGAGGACAGGAGTTCAAATCCAGCTTTAGATATTTGTCTTATACTAGCTGTGACTCTGAGCAAGTCACTTAATCCTGATTGCTGCTCATCCAGGCCATATCTAGCTGTCCTGATTCATATCTGGTCACTGAAACCAGATGACTGGAGAAGAAATTGAGGCTGGTAACTTAGCAAAGAATCTTCTCAATCAAATTTAATTCATGGTATCACCTCCCTGATATTGTTGTCCTCTTTGAAAAAAGGACAAAACATCCAATACTAGCTAAATAAGTTGTACTATGCACTTATGAATACTATTCTGCTATAAGAATTGATGTACAGGATACTGTCATGTAAACCTGGAAAGATTTCCATGAGACGATGCAAAGAGAAAAGTGTTTTGTACAAAGTAAGGATTACCAGCTGTGAATGACTTAGATTTTCTTAGCAATCCCATGATGCAAGACAACTCTGAAGTACTTATGATAAAAAATGCTTTTCATCCCCAGAGAAAGACTGATGGTGTCTGAATACAGACTGAATCATACTTTTTTGAACTTAATTTTTCTTGGAACTTTTTTTGGGGGGGTGGGATTATAAGAGACTGTTGAGAGCACAGGAAGGTCCTCTTGCCTATGTACACCAATGGCCTCCTTACTTGGGTCTGCTTTCTGGATCTTCCCATCTGTTCCCTATGTTTGGCACTTCCTGGGACTTTGTGTGAGAGTAATAGGCTGAGGAAGTAAATTTTTAACACCTGCTATCCATGAGCACCAGAGCGTTCTTTGACTTGTACTTAGAGAATGCCACGGAACTGGGAGTAAAAATGGAGGTATTTAAGCACTTGGTTTGGATTGAATAAACAGAGAACTTGCCATGTTTATCTCCTGCCCCTTCAGCAGTTGTCTGAGAACTTAATTACAGCTAGACTGAGTGAAGTATTAGGTTATGAGTAAAGTATAAGTTAGCTGACCAGCACACAACATGATATCTATGTTTCTTTCATAGAATGATTATTATGAAGATGTTTTGTATGACTGCACATTTATAACCTATATCAAATTGCTGATTTCTCAGTTGGGGAATGTAGGAAGAAAGGAGAAAATTTGGTACTCAAATTTTTAAAAATAAATGGTAAAATGTTTTTTTATGCAACCAGGGAAAAATAAAATACAAAAAAACACCCTCTATTGTTTTCCCAGCCACAGAAGAAAATGAAACCACTCCAGCAGTTGAGATTATTTATTCATGAGATTCAAAACATAAAAATGTACATGGATAAGTAAATTATCTAAATATGACATTCATCTCTGAGTTTTCTAGATATAGGTATAATATACTGCCTAATTTATCTTCTTACATGCTACTGCTTCTTTACAATATAAATTGAGTTAGTCAGTGGTAGAGTCCAAATATGAATCTTCTGTTAATTCAGTTGAGAATAGATTGTTATAGAAAGATCAGCAAATCTGATTAATTTACTGTCTGTTTTTAGTCTCATGAATTTCATTTATAAAAGTCTGGGATGATCTGATTTAAATAAATCTTTATCCAACCTTGCTTCAGACTAATTTTTTTTTATCCTCCATTTTTTAAAATATATTATCATGAACTCATAATGTTCCTAATCTTCAAGTCTTTATAATGTTTTACAAAAAAGTTTGTGTTCTAAAACAATATTGTCTTGGGTTGTCTGTTCTTCCCCTTGACAAAAACCATCTCCTACGATGGTTTGAGGGGTCCTTTAGTTTCACTATAGAAAATATTTTTACCATTTATTCATTTTATGTTAAAAATAACAAGTCTCTTCAGACAAGTAGAGCCAGAGAAATATATTTGTTCTGTATTTCCATCTTTATCTTTTCTATTTAGTTCTTATTGATTTTGATGTGATATTTATTTTACATTTTAACTGTAGATAGATAACTAAATCTTAAGTGACCTTGACATTCTGAAACTGTTATTTCCTGTTTGTTGTTACAGTAGTTTTCCTTTATATGGTGCTACTTGGTGTTTTCATCTGCAGGAATATCTAACATTCTTCCTGTACATTTGTGGGGTTTTAAAGTAGTCTATGAGTCTCTGACTTCTTTCATTTCCTTAAAAAAACCACCAGCATATTTGATACTATCCTTCCCACTGCTTACTTCTACATTAAAGTCTATGAGAATTCAAGAACAAAAGCAACAAAAAAGGTAAATTTAGTTTAGAGAATTTTAAGGCCTTTATAAAATATTCCTTTATTTTTTCATCAATTATTTCAGGTGCTGGCAATAAAATTGCAAAAAGGTTCATGGCAGCAATTTATTTGCTCAAGTTTTCAAGTCAAAATTACCAAATATACATTGAAATTAATTTTCTGACTAGTTTTGGGCAGAGGATGGGACTCATTCATTCCCTTTAATAGTCTCTCTGAATAGAACATGTAATCATTCTTTCCATTTACAATTTCATTTCATATGACTTTAAATAGGAAAATGTCAATATGGATACTTTTGGATTCTTTCTTTTTTTAGGTTTTTTGCAAGGCAAACGTGGTTAAATAGCTTGCCCAAGGCCACACAGCTAGGTAATTATTAAGTGTCTGAGGCCAGATTTAAGCTCAGGTACTCCTGACTCCAAGGCCAGTGCTTTATCCACTATGCCACATAGCTGCCCCTGTTAGATTCTTTTTCAACTCATTGACTGCGGAGCAACATTCTACATACCAAGAGTTAAATTAAATTTTAAAATGTCTAAGAAATGTACTACTCTTATAATCCCTTGACCACTCTTTTATTTAGTCATTTATCTGTTCTATTAGTTCTATTTAGTCATTTAGTCATTTATCTGTTCTATTAATTTTGCCAATCGTCTACTGCCATATAGGCTGCACAAGACTGAGAACAGTTTTTTGTTTTGCATTTTTTTACCTATTTTATGGTTACCAGAGTCAACACCTTGTCAAGAAGTACTCATACTTCTAGTGATGAATCTTCCTGACTTTAATTACTCTGATTTTCAGTGAGCAGATAGTCCTAGCCAATCCATAGTCAAAGCCCTTCCAGTTGATTGTACTTAACAGTAACAGGATAGAACTGTCCTAGAAGAGCCATCAAGTACCCTTGGTTACTAGACATGATGAGGTATCAGATTTGGACTTTTGTGAGGAAGAGATTTGCCATAGGAAAGAATTTTCATGATATAATTAAATAATTGTAGAAGACCTTCATCAGGAATGCAAATTTGATTTCCGGCCATGATGGCGGAGAGAAGACAGGCACAGTTCTAGTTTCCTGATCTTTTCCCCATCTATCATATGGAATAAAAACCTCTTAACAGATATCTGACCCATAAAACTCAGAAAGAAAAGCCAGAAGAAAGAACATCTACCTCAGGACTTTTCCCCGTAGGCCCATTGGCTGAATTCAGGAGGGTGAGTCTGGGCTCAGAGGGAGGTTCAGCCCTGATCAACCAGATTAGCAGCTGAATTGGAACCTGGAGTCTGAGGGCCTGAGAGCCAGACCTGCTGGATTAGCAGTGGGGCTAGATGGCAGGGACTTGATTCAACTAGGGAGCAGAGGCACTGGTTGTTGGTGCTGTCCCTCTGGAGCTTGCTGACAGGGCTGGGGGGGGGGGGAGAGTTCCAGTGCAGGAGAACTGCAGACACCATCCCTGGGCTCCTCTGGTCTGAGGAGCTCTGAGTCCACACTTCCATTACAGTGGAGGCCTCTTCCCAGAAAAAAAACATTTCCAGACTACTTCTGCCTCAGGCCCAGGAGTGTGAGCAGAACAATCAGCCCAGCTGACAATCTAGAGTGAATGACCTCAGGCTAGAGTAAAGCCCACCACTGATTGAAGGCAAAAGAATTCAATAGCTCCAACTCCTCCCTTCAAGCAAAGGGAGAAGGCCTCAGTCAAGGTCACAGACACTCCAGAGAAAGCAACCAGCATTTCCTCCTGGAAATCCAGAGAATTGCATTCAGTGAGTAAAGCCTTTAGTGATCCCAAGCCCCTGTGAACCAGCACCCCCCCCCCCCAACTCAAGATCTTAGCAAAATGAAGAAGGGTAAGCAGAAAGGTGGATCCATAGAAAAATTCTTGGAAGGGAAAGAACCTAACTCAGAAAGTCCTAGAATCTCTAAGGAGAATACGATCTGGTCTTCAATGCAGAAATACTTCCTTGAAGAAATAAGGAAGGAGCTTAAAAATCAACTGGAAAATTTGGGAGAGAAGATTAATACCTTGCAACAAGAAAACAAATCCTTAGAAAATACAATTGGACAAATACAAAAGGAGAATAAATCTCTCAGATCCTAAATTGGACAAATACAAAATGAGAATAATTCTCTCAGATCCTCAATTGGGCAAATGCAAAAAGAAAATAATTCTCTCAAAACATGAATGGGTCAAATGGAAAGCTCTTTCAAAAGTAGAATTGACCAATTAGAAAAGAAGTTGAAAAAGGTTAATGAAGAAAATTCCTCCATAACAAAAGAATGGAGTCTGCAGAAACTAATGACTCCATGAGACAGCAAGAGCCAGTTAAACAAAATCAAAAAACAGAAAAAACAGAAGAAAATGTAAAATACATCATCAACAAAACCACTGACCTTGAGAATAGATTGAGAGGGGCAACCTGAGAATTATAGGACTTCCTAAAAACATTGAAGAGAAAAAAAGGCTGGACCTAATATTACAGGATCTAGTGATGGAAAACTGCCCTGATATCATGGAACCGAAGAGAAAAGTATATATTGAAAGAATACATCGATCCCCTCCAGAAAAAGACCCTAAAATGAAAACACCAAGGTATGTTGTGGTCAAATTCCAGAACTATCAGATAAAAGAGAAAAATCCTACAAGCAGTGAGAAAGAAACAATTTAAATATCAAGGAGCCACAATAAGGATCATGCAGGACCTGGCTTCATCAACATTAAGGGATTGAAAGGCATGGAATGAGATATTTTGAAGAGCAAGGGAGATTGGAATGCAGCCAAGAACATACTATTCCTCAAAGCTGAGCCTTCTCTTCCAGGGAAAAAAGATGGATATTTAATGAAATGGAATATTTCCAAAACTTCCTGATGAAAAGACCAGAGATAAATAGAAAATTTGGACATCAAACAGGAGGTTCAAGAGACACATGAAAAGGTATTTAAAAAAAAAGAAAAAAGGGGGTGGTAAAAGGAAAAAAACTGCTATCCAGTAAGTTGAAACTGGCTATATCCCAGCATGGGGAAAGAGATTCTCATAAATCTTAAGAATTGTAACTCTAACAGAGAGAATATACCTAGCCAGAAATGATGGCTATTCATGATTTATCCATGAGATTGCTATCTAATGGGATGTAACTGACTTTAACCCCCTTGGGAGAAAGACTCTAATAACTCTCAAGAATTTTAAGTCTATTAGATAGAATATACTTAACTAGAAGTGACAGATACTCAGAATTTCCTATGACTCAGATAGAACGATATTAAAAAAATACTACCTCCTTAAAAAGGGGGACAGGAAAGAGACGGGAGGTGGAAGACGATTGAATGGGGTGAATCTCATTACACTAAGAGGTACAGAATACCTATGGTAATAGAGGGGAAGAAGGGAGCAGATCAGAAATACCTGAATCTTCTTCTCATCAGACTTGGCTTAAAGTCAACATACACATACTCAGTTGAGTTATAAAACATCTAACCTTTCTACTATTAAAAGGGGAGGGGGGGATGGAGAAATGGAAGGGAAATGGGGAAAAAAGGGAACAAACAAAATATATCTTTCTCAGAAGGGAAAGAAAAAGGGAAAAAGGGAAAGGGGAAAGAAAGGGGAGGTGGTGATATAGGAGGGCAAACACAAAGAAGGGGGTGGTATTCAGAAGCAAAATAATGGGGAATATGGATAAGGGGGGAAGGGGGAAAATACAAACAGGGAAGCATGAAGGGCAATAAAGAATTAGTAATCATAACTTTGAATGTGAATGAGATCAACTCTCCCTTAAAAGGTAAGTGAATAGCAGAATGGATTAAAAAGCAGAATCCGACAATATGCTACTTACAAGAAACTCATTTGAAGCAGAGAGATAAATAGAGAGTAAATGTAAAAGGTTGGAGCAAAATATATTTTGCTTCAGCTGAAGTAAAGAAAGGAAGCATGGGGCAGCTAGGTGGCATAGTGGATAAAGCACCAGCCTTGGAGACAGGAGTACCTGGGTTCAAATAAGGTCTCAGACACTTAATAATTACCTAGCTGTGTGGCCTTGGGCAAACCACTTAACCCAATTTGCCTTGCAAAAAAAAAGAAAGAAAAGAAAGCAAGCATAGCAATGCTTATCTCAGACAAAGCAGCAGCAAAAATAGTGTTAAAAAGAGATAAGGAAGGAAACTTTATCCTCCTAAAAGGTACCATAGACAATAAAGTCATTTCAATACTGAATATATAGGTACCCATTGGGACAGGACCCAAATTCTTAGAGGAGAAGCTGAAAGAACTACAGGAAGACATAGACAGCAAAACTCTACTAATGGGAGACCTTAACCTCCCTTTCTCAGATCTAGATAAATCGAATCATAAAATAAACAAGAAAGAAGTTAAGGAGGTAAATAGATTGTTAGAAAAATTAGATATGGTAGACATATGGAGGAAAGTGAATGGGGATAGAAAGGAATATAAATTTTTCTCTGCTTTACATGGAACTTATACAAAAATTGACCATGTACTTTGACATAAAAACCTAATGATCAACTGCAGAAAGGCAGAAAGAGTGAATACATCTTTCTCAGATCACAATGCAATAGAAGTCATATGCAATATTAGGCCAAGGAGATATAGACCCAGAACAAATTGGAAACTGAATAACCTCATTTTAAAAAATGAGTGGTCCAAAAAACAAATTATAGAAAGAATTATCCATTTCATCCTAGATAATGATAATAATGAAACAACATACCAAAACCTATGGGATTCATTCAAAGTGACTTTCAGGGGATATATTATAGCTTTAAATGCTTACATGAATAAATTGGAGAAAGAGGAAATCAATGAACTAAGCATGCAACTAAAAAATTAGAGAAAGAACAAATCAAAAATCCCAAATTAAATACCAAATTAGAAAATCTAAAAAATTAAATGAGAAATTAATAAAATCAAAGCAAAAAAAGTTGAATTAATAAATAAAACCAAAAGTTGGTATTATGAAAAAACCAATAAAATTGATAAACATGTGGTCAATTTGACTAAAAAAAAAAGAAGAAAACCAAATTGCTAGTATCATAAATGAAAAAAGGTGAACTCACCACCAATAAGGAGGAAATTTAAGTAATAATTCGAAATTATTTTGCCCAACTCTATGCCAATAAATTTGATAATCTAAGTGAAATGGGTAAATATTTACAAAAATATAAGTTCCCCAGGTTAAATGAAGAGGAGATTAAATACCTAAACAACAAAAGAAATTCAACAAGCAATCATTGAACTCCCTAAGAAAAAATCTCCAGGGCCTGATGGATTCGCAAGCAAATTCTACTAAACATTTAAAGAACAATTGGTCCCAATTCTATATAAACTCTTTGGAAATATAGGAAAAGATGGAACTCTGCCGAATTCTTTCTATGAAACCAATATGGTGCTGTTATGTAAACCAGGAAGTATTAAAACAGAGAAAGAAAATTATAGACCTATCTCCCTGATGAATACAGTTGAAAAAATCTTAAAATCTAAGCAAAATGATTATAACAAGTTATCACTAGCATAATATATTATTGTCAAGTAGGATTTATCCCAGCAATGCAGGGTTGGTTCAATATTAGGAAAACTGTTAGTATACTCAATTATATCAACAACAAACCTATCAGAAATTATATGATCAAATCAATAAATGCTGAAAAAGCTTTTGTCGAAATACAGCATCAATTCCTACTAAGAACACTAGAGAGTGTAGAAATAAATGGACTGTTCCTTAGAATAAATAGCAGTATATATCTAAATCCATCAACAAGCATTATATTCAATGGGGAGAGGCTAGAGGCATTCCCAATACGATCAGGGGTGAAACAAGGCTGCCCATTATCAGCACTGCTATTCAATATTGTATTAGAAAAGTTAGCTTCAGCAATTAGAAAAGAAAAAGAAATCGAAGGAATTAGAATTGGGAAGGAAGAGACAAAACTCTCACTCTTTCCAGATGACATGATGGTAGACCTAGAGAATCCCAAGAAATCATCCAAAAAACTATTGGAAACAATTAGCAATTTTAGCAAAGTTGCAGGTTATAAAATAAACCCTCATAAATCCTCAACTTTTCTATATATGTCTAGGAAAGTTACAGCAGGAAGAGCTAGAAAGAAAAATCCCATTCAAAGTAACCTCAGACAATATAAAATACTTGGGAGTCTATTTGCCAAGACAGACCCAGAATCTTTTTTGAAAACAATTATAAAACACTTCTCACACAAATTAAATCAGATTTCAATAACTGGGCAAATATCAACTACTCAGGGATAGGTAGATCTAATATAATAAAAATGACAATTCTACCAAAACTAAACTATCTGTTTAGTGCCCTACCAATCAAAATTCCAAAAAAATTACTTTAATGAGTTAGAAAAAAGTGTAAGTAAATTCATACGGAGAATTCAAAAGTCAAGAATTGCCACGAGCTTAATGAAAAAAAGTGCAAGAGAAGGGCCTGAGCCCTACCCGATCTAAAATTATATTATACAGCTTCAGTCATCAAAACTGTTTGGTATTGGGTAAGAAATAAAGTGGTGGAAAAGTGGAATAGACTAAGTGTAAAAGCAGGAGATGATTATAGTAAGCTGCTGTTTGGTAAACCCAAAGAGTCCAGCTATTGGGATAAAAACTCCCTCTTTGATAAAAACTTCTGGGATAATTGGAAATTAGTATGGAAGAAACTTACATTAGACCGATACCTAACACCCTTTACCAAGATAAGATCCAAATGGTTACAGGACTTAGACATAAAAAACAATACTATTAGCAAATTAGAAGATCAAGGACTAGTTTATCTGTCCGATCAATGGAAAGTGGAGCATTTTATGACTATAGAAGAGTTGGAGAACATCACCAAAAAGCATTTAGATGATTTCAATTACATTAAATTAAAAGGCTTTTGCACAGATAAAACCACTGTCACCAAGATCAAAAGAAATTTAGTAAATTGGGAAACAATCTTCACAACTAATGATTCCAACAAAAGACTCATTTCTAAAATATACAGAGAACTGAGTCATATTTATTAAACAAAAAGCCATTCCCCAATTGTCAGATGGTCAAAGGATATGCAAAGGCAATTTACAGATGAGGAGATGAAATCAATCCATAGCCATATGAAAAATTGCTCTAAGTAATTAATTATTAGAGAAATAAAAATTAAAGCATCTCTGAGGTACCGCCACACACCTCTCAGATTGGCCAATATGACCAGAAAGGATAATGATCATTGTTGGAAGGGTTGTGGGAAATCTGGGACACTATCACATTGTTGGTGGAGCTGTGAACTCATTCAGCCTTTCTGGAGAGCTATTTGGAACTAATGCCCAAAGGGCAACAAAAATGTGCATACCCTTTGGCCCAGCAATACCACTACTGCATGTGTATCCTGAAGAGATGATGAAAAAGAGTAAAAACATCACTTGTACAAAAATATTTATAGCAGCCCTGTTTGTGGTGGCAAAGAATTAGAAATCAAGTAAATGTCCTTAAATTGGAGAATGGCTTAGCAAACTGTGGTATATGTATGTCCTGGAACACTATTGTTCTATCAGAAACCAGGAGGGATGGGATTTCAGGGAAGCCTGGAGGGATTTGCATGAACTGATGCTGGGTGAGATGAGCAGAACCAGAAAAACACCGTATACCCTAAGAGCAACATGGGAGTGATGTTCAACTTTGATGGACTCGTTCATTCAATTAGTGCAACAACTGGGAACAATTTTGGGCTGTCTGTAAAGGAGAGTGCCATCTGTACCCAGATAAGGAGATGTGGAGTTTGAACAAAGTTCTAGGACTATTCCCTTTAATTTAGAAATAAAACAGGTATCTTATTGTCTGATCTTGTTACCTCTTAGATTTCTTGTCTCTTCTTTAAGGATATGATTTCTCTCTCATCACACTCAATATGGATCAAGGTACAACACAGGAATCAAAGTAAAGACTGACATTTCTTTCCATGGTGGGGTTGTGGGAGGGAAGTAAGATTGGGGGGAAAATTGTAAAACTCAAATAACATCTTTCATAAATATAAATTACAAAAATAAAAATAAAAAAGGAATTCAAATCTTATATTTCATCAATATTTAGTTCCTCTGAAATAGAAAGACATAAAAGGATTCTTCCTGTTCTGCTTTCCAAAGGTGAAAATGTGATGAGAAAGTAGGAAAGTGAAGTTTGAGTTAGGTTATCATTATAAAGATTACACTGCTACAATTCATCTTTTGATTTTTTGTGATATTTCTCTCAAATTATTACATTGATTTATTGGAAAGAAATTCTTCCTATAACAGTATTTTGCCTAATGTCATGTTTCCCTGCCACCCTAACCAATTAGCAGCAGTATTCCTTTTTAAATTGAAGAGTCCTAAACAATAAATAGTTTCTTTAATTTTAAGCAAAACATTTTAATTAATTATAGTTAATACCTCTTCATCAGTTCTTACAGTTTTAATTTTAGGATGCCTCCACAGCTGACAGGTGTATCCTAGGGCTGCAAGTAGTAGACAAAGCTTTATCTGGAAAAAAATAGAATGATATATGTGCTGCTTGAAACTGGAAGGATAGATTATAGATATATAGACATGCTATGAATACATATGACTGATTCTTGTTGGTTACTTTATTCTTTAAAATTCTGAATGAAAAGGTAGAGAGGAAAAAAAGAAAAAGAACTGGGAAAAGTGGGGAACTTTTCCACCTATGTTGGTTTATTGTTGCTGTTATTTAACTAGATGTATATTTCATTGTAATGTTGTAGAGATAATTGGGTTCATTTTATGTCAACCTAGTCAACCTCTACAGACCTTATATAATAGACTGATACATGTGCCTTCAGAAAAGGGTTTTCTTTACTTTTTATGATTTTTGAATATTTTTAAAATTTTTGAGTTTCCAGTTACATTCTCCCCCCTTTCTCCTGTCCCCTAACCCTGAGACAGTAAGCTTTCCAATAAAGATTATATATGTACATTTACGTAAACCATTTGCATATTGGTCATCTTGTAAACAAATAAAGAAAAGAAAGAATGAAAAGAAGATAAAAATGTAATAAAATGAAAACTAGCATATTTGAGTCTATATTCAATCAATGTTAATCCTTTGGAGGCAGAGGTATGCTTCATCATTAGTCTTTTGGAATTATCTTGGATCACTGTATTGCTCAGAATATAGAAGATATGCAAAGTTCTTCAAAAACTTTCAGATCACAGAATACAGGAGTAAAATAGCTAATAAAAAACAAAAGAAAAAAACAGAAAAGTGAAATATTGCGAGTCTATGTGAATAATTTTAAAATATTTCAATTCTGCTTGTAATGCATTTTTAGATAGGATACAACTGGCTTAATAAGGTACTTTCGAATTGATTAAAGCCAAACATTAAGTGGCATATTTTTTGAATATGCAATTTGTGTCAACAGACTAGATGCTTAATTTTATTTTTTTCTAACTTCCTAATTTTCAGTTCAGTTTAAATGGATTGTACCTTTTTCTTTAATATAGCTACCTTTCTCATCTTTCAGTTTGGAAATTTTATCTTTGAGGCTGCTTGTCTAAGAAATAAATTATTGACAATAAAAAGTAAATTTTTCCAAAATGTTCCAGGAGGAAAATAAAATTCCATTTACCTAATAGATTAAGATCTGGATTCTTCTGAAGAAAAAAAAGTATTTTTGATCAAAATCAGAATTGGAAATTTGCCATACTCAACTGTAAGACAGGAAAAATTTCTAGGTAGCCTAAATATTTGCTCTGGCTTGAATCTTTAGCACCTAGGTAAATTTTAAAAATCAGCAAGAAGACAGGTAGGAAAGAGGTACACCCCAGGAGGAAATGCTGAGCAGGTTTCTCAGTCACTACTTCCCCTAGGGATGTAAGAAAGACACTCTTAAAACTGGGAACTCAATTAATTCATAATGGAATCTTCTGTGTTTAGTGCACATTCTGTAGGAAAGTATCCAGTTACTTCAGCTTTCCTGCCAGGTCCTTACCAGAAAGATTTGCAACTGTGGTTGTCAACAATCACTTTTATTCTTTATAGTTTTATATGTGTAGAAATAATGATTTATAAAATGGAAGATGATGAATTTTTTTATTTTAAATTTTCTTAAAGCATTAAAAATAAGACAGAGAAAGGGACTTGAATTTTGGAGAAGTGCTGCATGTCTTGAAAACCTTTATGGGTACTTCACTTAATGAAGGCAACCTGCTTTTAAGAGATAGCCTCATCAGGCAGCAAGAAAGGAGAGCTCCCAAGGCTTAAATACAGTAATTAAACGCATCTGATGAAGTAAAATACTTGGAGCTGCCTGTGAGGCACTTGAAGAATCAAATGCATACAAGAAACCTCTAAGTGAGTCTCCTATTGAACACTTTTTAAAAAAATACCTGATTTTTTTTTATTCAAGTGAAAAAGAAAATAGTACCACAACTATTTTATTCAGGAAGGTAAGATATTTTTTAGTTGTTTAAAACAATAATTATCAAAGGTTCAGCCCCCAACTCCTAAAGTTATGAATCAAGTTTAAATCTCTTTTGTAATTATTTTAATTGTTATTATAGGATCATGAAAAATATTTCTAATACCCATTCACTTAGCAAGTTTATGTAAGCACCCAACTTCAATCCCCTATCTACCATGGGAAATGGCAAAATGAAAAAAAAATCTTATATCTATTTTCAGGAAACTTGTAATTGAATCAGAGATAATAAAAGTAGAATTAAAAGTGTTTGTGATGTTGTAAGAACTGATTTGTCAGAAAATTCTTAGTAAGTACTTTAAAAAATGCATTGGATAATTACAGTTGATTTGAAATGTATATATTCCTATGAATAATTTTATGTTTGCCCACAAGCCTGTAATTTTTGCTCCTGGTATCAAACAAGCAAGATCCAACACAAATAAAACAATATTAAAACCAAAAATTAAATCCATGAAATCAAAGTTAACTATTTAAGTCCAAAAAGGCAAAAATCATTATAACAAACATCCTTTAACTTTGGGGTACAGAGAAAATAATATTGTACTTTACATTTCCTTTGGTGTTTGTATTTTGAAAGGTCTTTCTAATTTTTTCTAAAAAAAGATGTATTTGTAGTGTGTCTACTATTTCATCCAGCATGCTATTATTAAGTTTTTTTGATACCCATTGAACTTTGCTGGGATCTGAAAGATCCAGAGAGTTAAGTATAATGAGATCTCCATCTTGAGATGACATAAATTGGTTAGGGGTGATAGATACATGCACAAAAGATTTAGTGAAAAATTAGAATGGAATAAGTGCATGAGTACAAATCAATATCCTTACATATGATTATGATACATTCTGAAAAACTGAAGCTTAAACTTTATAAGCAGGTAAGATTCAAAGTCACAGAAATGAGGCAGAACCCACTGCTATATGTTTGATCTTTGTGAATATACCAGATAAAAGAAATGGTGAAAATGTTGAAGGAGACATATCTGTCTAGTTTTTTGAATATTAAGTAAATATTATTTGTGCCTGTCTAATATTTTCTAAAGTGTTCTGACTCCCTTTCCAATTGATCATTGTGAACCTCTGATTCAAATAGTTCAGCATAAGCCCTTCTCATGTGGAAATTCTGTCCATTGTTCAATATAACACTCCATTATTAAATGCAAACTCACCAATATAACAGCAACCTCAACCCATCCCTTTGCCCCTTCTCCTGCTTCCTGACTGTCAACCTTTGTAGTGATTAGTTTTCATTTCTACATTAGATATAAGAAACTGAGGAAAGGAGTTTATGTCTTATAGAAAAATGCTAGGGAAAATGAAGGAAAAAGCTATAAACATAGATTGGTGTATAATTATAAACCATGATATGAGGAATGTAAACAAGTTAATTTGCATCTGACTATGATTAAAAGGAATTCCTCTCTATATAGGAGATAAACTTGCAACAGGAAAGGAAGAGACCATAGAATTAGAATGTTGGCTGTATTTGTGAATAAACTGGCAACAGTCTAGGTGCCACATTCACATATCTGTGTTATATGATTAAAGGCCTGGTTACCAAATTTTGAGGAAGGGGATGTTTTGATAAAAAATTGGGACCCAGGTAGGGAGAGAATTGTGTACTTTAAATATACCTTTGTCCTTTGCAATACCAAGTCAATTGGGGATATGGGAGGGACTTGTGTTTCTAGAAAGGAGATTTCAGGATATGATTCTGGACTCAGGTGTGCCTATTTTGGTTTGGGCCACCCATTCTTAAGAATGTTTCAATACAGGACCTTTTATGCTTCACTACTTCTGAGTTCTTGGTAAGATGCTTGTTTCTTACAGTCTTCAAAAGTGGGTATCTGACCTCAGTCATGTTGAGGGAGGTCACTCTTTATCCCCTTTTCCCTGAACAGGAAATGGGCAGGATGCAAAAGTTTGACCCACATCCCCCTCCATGCTGGACCCATGTGAGTAAGCCTATTTATTTCTTTATGGTTGTCTTCCTATTTCTTTCTTCTTTCTCTCAGACTTTCTTGTCTCTAGACACTTGTTATTCAGTCTGTCCTCAAATAATTTGAGGAATTAAATCTGAACTTAAGTTATGATGTTCAGTTGGGCAATGGTTAAAAAAATCATGATATATGAATGTAGTGGAATAATATTGAACAGTAAGACATTAGTAAGGAGATGGCTTCAGAATATTCTGAAAAGATTTCATGAATGGATATAGAATAAATTAAGAACCAGGAGAATAATCTATACAATAGCGGCAATATTGTAAAGATATTTTTGAAAGATATAACTCTGATGCAATGACCAACCATGGTCCTAAAGGGCACCTGATGTACCATGCCACCTACTTCTTGATAGAGATTTGGTATAAATAGAATGAAGATAAACGGAGCATAACTTTATATATGCACTATACAGGAATTTGTTTGGATTGACTATGCATATATATTACAAGGATTATGGTTTTCCTTCTGTTTTTCAAAGTGTAGAGAAGTAGGAGGGGGAAAAAAGTAATTTTTTTTTGTTTTCTGGCACTTAGCCTAACATACCAGAAGTTAGTGAATGCTTATTGATTGGCCATTATTTGATAAAAAGAAAAAAAATTAAATAAATCAAAAGAGGAAATGGATGAAAATGAGGCAAGTATAGAAAGGGGTAGGGTGGTTAGAGTAGAAATTTTAGTAGTTCAGAAAAACAGGAATGAAGGAATTTTTTTTCCAAATCCAGTGGTCTCTTCTGTATTCTCCACATTTTTCAAAGATGGAATAGCTATCACCTGTTTGTTCAAGTCCCCTGAAACCCATTTCATTTTGCCAAATAAATTTAACTCATCAACGATACTTAAATAATCTCTTGATATTTACCTGTTTAATTGGTAATTCATCAAATATATTTTTGGACTTCTTTGTTCTATTCTTTCTAGGTCAATGGTCATATTGCTTAGCAAAGAAAATGGAAGCAAATCAATTGTGAAGGGCTTCTACTTTTTCCCCAAAACCTTTTAGCATAATCCTATGATCCTTATACAGTGTCCTGTCCCTACTGTGATCTTCCTTTTTCCTGAATTGTAGTTTTAAATGCATTAAATTTGTCCTTCACTTTCCTCAACAGTTTTAATTGATTCTAAATTTGGCAGTCTCAGCTTTTGTGTTCAACCAATATGTTCCCTTGCTTTTCTCTCTACTACTACAAGTCCTTTAAAAATCTAAGTTGGCAGGGTAAGAGAGAATGAGTCAATTTGGCAGAGTAAAGTCAGGGAGTCACCTGAGCTCTCCCCAAACCCCTCCAAATTCCTTTAAATAATGACTCTAAATAAATTCTATATTGACAAAACTCATAAAAGACAGAGTGAAACACTTTTTCCAGTGCAAGATAACTTCGAAGATTGGCAGAAAGATCTGTGGCTCCAGGGTGACAGAGGAACACAAGCTATAGCAGGCCTGGTCAACTCAGACCAGACCCCAGCAAACCAAGAGCAGGATTGGTTTGAATAAGCAATGCCAGCTTGCACTGAATAAGCAGTTTCAACAGCTCATACCATAGCTCTCAGTACACAGACCATAAGGGGATGGATCCATGGGTCAAAAGGAGATTACAGGCATCTCTTTGCTAGTACTGAGGCAGTAAACTGCTCCTTTGCCTATAATTGGATCCTGTAATTGGACCTTTCCTTGGATCAGACAACACTGGAAGAATTGAAATTGTATAAGTCCTCAAGAGTATCTATGAAATAGCTGTATAAAATCTCACAAACTTAGGACAAGGCACCCTCATCCTGGAGCCAGAACACTATTTTAACAAACAGTTAAAATCAAACCACAGTCTGGGGAAATAAGGAGGCAACAGAAAAAAAATCTAAACAGAGAAAGTTATTATGGAAGTTCAAAACACTGAGAACAAAGTCAGGACAAAATAACATAGTAAAAATTCTTGAAACCAAAGGCTCTAAGAAAAATATGATTTGGTCTCAGGACATGAAAGAGCTCAAGAGAGGTAGAGGAAAAATTGGGGAAAGAAATGTGTAATGTAAGAAAATTATGAAAAATGAGTCAGTAACTTGGTAAAGGAGATAGAAAAAATACCTTAAAAATAGATGAAGACAAATAGTAAAAGTGATCCAAAAAAGCCAGAGAGGAATGCCTTAAAAAAAGCAGAATTGGCCAAATGGGAAAAAAAAGAGGCACCAAAATCCTCTGAAGGAAAGAATTCCTTATAAAGTAGAATTGACAAAATGAAAAAGGAAGCAAAAAACTCACTGAAGAAAATAATTCTTCAAAAATTAAAATTGAACAAATGGAAGTAATGAATTTATGAGAAATAGAGAAACAATAAAAGAAAACCAAAAGAATGAAAAAATAGAAACATCTCATTGGAAAACACAACTAGTATGTAATATAGATCCCAGATAGATAATTTAAAAATTATTGCAAAGTTATGATAAAAAAAATAGTCGAGAAATCATCTTTCAAGATATTATCAAAAAAAACTGCCCTGATATTCTAGAAACAAAATTAAAGTAGAAATTGAAAGAATCCTTTGATCCCAAAATGAAAACTGACAAGACTATTATAACCAAAATTCCAAGATACCAAGTTAAGGAGAAAATATTGCAAAGTCAGAAAGATACAGTCTAAATATCATGGAGCAGGAGTCAGAATAAGAAAAGATTCAGCACATTCTACATTAAAGGATTGTAGGGCTTAGAATTTCATATTCCAGGAATACAGATATTGAACTATAACCAAAATTTAACTACCCAGCAAAACTGAGCATACTCTTTCAGGGGAAATGATATACATCCAATGAAATTGGGAGCTTTCAATTTTGCCTGATAAAATGTCCAGAACTAAACAGAAAATTTGATTTACAAACAGATTCAAAAGAAGCATAAAAAGGTAAAAAGGAAAGGGAAATCATAAGGACTTAATAAGACTAAATTATTTATATTTTAACATGGGATGATGATACTGGTAACTCAGTATTAGAACAGTTAGGAGGAATACACACAAACATTACCCCCCCACACACACACACACACATATACACACAGTATACATCTGAGTTAAAATATTAAGGGATAATATGTTTAAAAATTTAAGGAGTGAGAAACAAATGTGTAGAAAAAAAGGAAAGGGAAAGGTAGAATGGGATAGATTGTCTCACATAAAAGAGGGGAAAAATGTTTTTACAGGGCAGGGGAAGAAGGGGGAACTGAGGGGGAATGAGAAAACTTTTACGCTAATCAGAATTAGCTCAAAAAGGGAATAACATAGTCAATTGGATATAGAAACCTATTTATCCTGTAGGAAAGTAAGAGTAACAGAGGACAAGAGATTGTGAAGGAAGGGAGAGCAGATTGAAGGAGGGGTTATACAGAAGCAAAACACTTTTAAAGAGGGACAAAGTGAAAGAGTGAGAAAATAGAATAAATGGGGTTGGGGAATGGAATGGAGGGAAAGACAGTTAACAATAGTAACTGAAAAAATTCTGAAGTAAGTTTCTCTGATAAAGGCCTCATTTCTTAAACATATAGAGAATTGAGTCAAATTTATATTTAAAAAAGAGCCAGCCATTCCCAATTCTATGAATATTCAAAGCATATTAATAGTTTTCAGATGAATTTATCAATGCTATCTATAGCTATATAAAAATATTCCACATCATAATTTATGGAGAAATGCAAATTAAAACAATTCTGAGGTACTCCCTTATATCTATTATATTAGCTAAAAAAAGACAGAAAAGTAAAATAAAACATGCTGGAGAGGTTTTAGGAAAAACAAAACATTAATGCATTGTTGGTGGAATTGTGAACTTGTTAAACCATTTTGCATAGCATCTTAGAATTATACTCAAAGGACTGTAAAATCATATATGCCCTTTGACCTAACAGTGCCACTACTAGGTCTGCTTCCCAGTGAAGGTGAAAAATAAAAAGGAAAAGGACCTATATATACAAGGGTATTTATGGTGGCAAGGAATGGAAATTGATGCGATCCCCTTCAGCTGGATAGTACCTGAACAAACTGGTGGGTAATTATGATGGAATACTACTCTGCTATAAGAATTGATGAAAAAGGGGCACTGGTCCTGAAGTCAGGAGGTACCTGAGTTCAAATCCGGCCTCAGATACTTAATAATTACCTAGCTGTGTGGCCTTGGGCAAGCCACTTAACCCCATTGCCTTGCAAAAACTAAAAAAAAACAAAACAAAAAACAGATAACTAAAGAAATGATGAAAAGGATGCTCTAGGGAATACCTTGAAAGACTTATATGAGCTGATACAAAGTGAAATGTACTGTGTACAATGTAACAGAAATATTGTAATGTAACAGAAATATTGTAATGTAACAGAAATATTATAGGATGATCAGCTATGAATGACAGTTTTTCTCAGCAATTCAATGATCAAAGTCAATTCTGAAAGATTTTTTTTTTTAGTTTTTGCAAAGCAATGGGGTTAAGTGGCTTGCCCAAGTCCACACAGGTAGGTAATTATTAAGAGTCTGAGGCCGGATTTGAACTCAGGTACTCCTGACTCCAGGGCCGGTGCTCTATCCACTATGCCACCTAGCCACCCCCAATTCTGAAAGTCTTATGATTAAATTTGCTCTCCATCCCTAGAGAAAGAACTGAAGCTATCTGAATACAGATTGAAACATATTTTTTTTAATTTTATTTTTCTTGGGATTTTTATTTTTTATAAGTTTCCTTTTACAATTTGTTATGGAAATATTTTGGTTTATTACATATGTGTAATATATCAAATTGCTTGCTTTCCCAATTGTAGGGCATGGAATGAGCACAGGGGAAAAAATTTGAAACTCAAAGTTTTAAAAATGAATCTTAAAATTGTTTACAGGTAATTGGGGAAAATAAAATACTGAAGAGATTTATTTTAAATAAATCAATTTTGATGTTTCCTATGAGTTCACACCTTTAATTTACATAATTCCATTTTCACTCTTGATCAGAATTGTTTTTCATTGTACAGTGAGTCATGTTAAATGGAAGCTAAGAGAAAGTGTTTCAGAAGGAAGGGGGAGGTCTGAAGTTTTAGATTTATAAAATATAGATTGATCTAGGAATATGAGAATTCAGAAAATTTTTTAGATGAAATGATAAGGTAAGTGAAACTTTTGAGAAATCATTTTCAATAGATTTATGGGGGATACAACTAATATTATAAGAAACAAGAGACAATGAGAGGGTCTTAACACCCATAATCTCTCCATGGGAATGGCAATTCATATTACTTTTCACCCAAAACACCTAAGAAAGAGAAAAGAAATAATGAAATAAATAGAATAAATTATGAAAACTGGGGAGAAGAGGTAGCATAATATTGAAGAAAGATTTTGGAATCTTAGAGTAGAACTAAGAGTCATTACCTGGTCCTTATGTGCTACCTATATTATGCTACACAAATCATTGTGCATATGTGAGTCTCACTGTCTTTTATTAAATGGAGCAATTAGACTTAATAATATCTAAAATCTCTTCTCACCCTAAATCTTTAATCCCATGAATTGTGGAGAGATATGAATTGGATACCATCCCTGCGTGCAAAGTATTTAAAATCAAGTTCAGAGCCTAAGATATACAAGTAACATGCAATATTAAGGTCAGGGTTGTCAGTTAAATACAGAACAACACTTTAAAAAAAAAAAACTTGAACTTTTCCTTTAAAAATAAAAGATTGCAAAACATTTCACACTGTCTATACTTTATGCATGTTCAATTACTAGTTTTAGAATTACATTTTATTCATAGACAAAATCTCTCTTGCTCCTCCCCCCAAGGATTGCTGCCTTTTCTGAAAACTATTTTAAGACACACAAAATCATTTTTTATTTAAAAAAAAAAACCTTACACAGTTTAGATAAGATTCTCTTACCTATCTCCACCAAGTACTTGAGAGCCTCATATCAAAGGATTTTGAGACTTAGATTACATGAATGAAGAAAATTATTATACATATTCTCACAGTCACAAAGAACATTGCAAACAATATCTCATTGTTTCCTGAAAACAGTTTCAAGGTAAATTTGACACTTTTTGCTTTGCTATCAAAATAATTTCTGGAAAATGCCATTCTTTATTCCCACCTACCCCTAAATAAAATTGCCTCTATTTGTTATAAAGAGAAACAGTAAAACCAAAACACTAGATAAAGCAACCATGCTTAATAAGGTATCAAACAACTGTGGCAAGAAAAAGGAAGCAGGTTAATGATTTTTCATAGTCTGAAAGATCAGCTTCCTTTGAGTGATCCTTTTTACAATATTGTATTCTTCATTTATATTCTTTTCATTATGATTATTTTAATCTGCATCCATAGTCTCATTTTAGAGACTGAATTATCATTCCCTTAATCCAATGCAAATTCAAAAAAGGTTACAAATGTTTAATTCATTCTATGCCAAAGTTAGACAGACATTCATGCTAGGAATATCAGGCTTAACTTTTCCCCTTATAGATATTTTCCCTGAACAAAGATAATTTAGGTAATTCAATCCAACTACTCTAGTTTAAGATGGAGATGAGATTACAAGTCAGGGGAAACCAGCAGCCTTCTCTAAAACCCCAGTCTCAGTGGGAGATGTTTATGCAATCATCAGAATGCTAGAATAAATAAGAAACAAAAACAGTGACCAATTAGAGTAGAACAAAAAGGAAATGTTCTCATAGCTCCTGAGAGCTCTTGGTTGGAAAACTCCATGGTCTGTGAACCTGTCTACAATAGAAGTTTAAAAGAAATTGAGGCACTCTATCATGGAGCAGTTTTTCTGATCCAAATATTCAATTGATTATAGGTAAGGTTCCAGAGAGGTCACATCATATGGGCCAGCTGATGAGCACCACCTGCTGCAATGTGGAATACCTGTGCAGTTAGAGGAAGACCTAGAGATGATGCTGAGGACAGTTAAGTTTAATAAGCTTCAACAGACAGTATGTGTCATCCAACAGGACTTTAGGGGTATAAATCTTATGAACTATTGTAAAAATTATTTTCTTGCATTAAAAGTTATTTGAATATATGCTGCTAGATTTGTTTTGTTTCTGAAATATTGAGTCTTGCTCTAATTTTTACATCTGGCAAAATTTTATAATGCAAGCAAGAATTTGATTTGAGGACCATTTATTTAGTGTTTACTATATGAAGACACTGTAATGGAATTGGTAATATAACTCTTGTCCCAAGATCCATTTGTCTGAAAATCTCTCCTTACTGAAGATGAAGGCCCTTTCCTACATGAAGGACAAGGTGGAGTTGGTGAGAGGTGTTAGATCTCCAAATTTTCACCAGTGACTCATAGTGACTCTTCAAGACCAGTCCTCACTTCCCTTAGTGACTCTGCTGGACCAGTACCCTTTCATCAGGGAGTCTTCAAGGGCTCTTGGAGTATTAGACTTCTTAAGGATTCTTTAAACCTTGACTCAGTTCAAGTGTTTCTGGCTGACTTCCAGTTTCAAGAAATAGATTGGAGGAATTCAGCCTCAATTTCAGATTGCCAAAGGGAGACATGAAAGGAGCTGACAGTCTCCATCATGTCCCTATATCCAGCTTGCTACACTAGAGACTTCAAGGCATCTTGGGTGAGATACAAGACACTGTCTCTTGATCAAATTGAGTTCCCTCTCTTCCTCTCTTCCTCTCTTCCATTAGGAGTGCTCCTTCACTCTGTATTGTCTAGTGTGTGTGTATGTATATATATATATATATATACACACACACACACATATATTCTCTGATGTAAACCTTCTCTGATTTGCCCCAATTCAGACAAATGGGTTTCTTTGCTCCTTGCCATGTATATTCATTGTGGAATGTATTGAGAAAGGGGTCAACACCCCCAATTGATAAGTGGTCAAAGAATACGAACATTTTTAAAATGAAGAAATTAAAGTTACATATAATAATTTTAAAATGTTCCAAATTGTTATTGATTAGAGAAATGCAAATTTAAACAACTCTGAGGTATCACCTCACACCTATCAGTTTGGCTAAGATGACACAAAGGGAAAAATGATCAATGTTGGAGAGGTTATAGAAGGATAGAGTCATTAATACCGTTTAGGGGGAGTTCTGAAATAATAGAACTATTCCCAAAGAGCAATAAAATTGTTCATAGTCTTTGACCCCGCAGTTCCAATTCTAGGCTTATAACCAGAAGAAATCATAAAAATTTGGAAAAGTCTTATATGTTCCAAAATATACATAGTAGCTCTTTTTGAAATGACAAAGAATTGGAAATTGAGGGGATGCCCATCAACTGAGGAATGGAAAAATGAAAAATGGTACATGAATACAATGGAATATTATTATTCTATAAGAAAATATAAATGGTCCAACTCTAGAGAATCATGGAATGAATTACAGCATCTGATGCTGAATGAAGGGAGAATACCAAGAGAACAATGCACATTGTGAGATTATCAACCTTAATGGAGCAGCTCCTCTCAGCACATTGGAGAGCTAAGAAAAGCCTATTAGACTGGCTATGAACACTGCTATCCCCATCCAGAGGAAGAAAAACAAAACATCCTTCAGAGTCTGTTGAACTCAATATTCACTTTTTAAAAAAATATCTCTTATGTATTTCTTTCCTTTTATCCTAAATCCTCATACCAAAAATTACTAATCTATAAACATGTTCAACACAAATGTGTATGTAAAGTATTAACCTGAATTTGCTGCTGAGGGGAGGGAGATGGGAAGGAAGGGTGGAAGGAAAATTTGTAACTTAAAATATATATAGACATATGAATGAATGAATGTTGAAAAACTTTCATAACATGTATTTGGAAAAATAAAATATCAATAAAATAACAATGGGTCAAGCCTTGGATGTAAAGCTTGGTATCTTCCTTCCCACCAAAAATGAAAAAAAGCAGTCAGAAATTTTCTTGGACTCAATCACATCCCTTAGACTAACAATATATTAGGTAGCAGATAGATATACTTCTAGCCTATTACACCCCCCCCTCTGGGGCAAACAGGGCAGCCTTTTCCCCAAAATTCCTGTTTACCCTCCTAGCAGGAATAAAAGTCTTCCTTTAAGAAGATGGGGAAGAGAGGAGGCTAGAGATGTGTATTTTTTCTTCCCTTTAAGCCAAAGATAGGACTTTCCATAATGGACCCACTTCTCTGCATGTGGAGACGGAAGGAAGGAAGGAAATCATTTACCATTTCAACAGGTTTGTTATGATTTCCAAACTTTTCCTCTAGTTTCTTTTTCTGTTCAGATGGTTTATGTTTTCTGATGATAAGATTGCTTCTTTCTTCCCTCTCCTAGATTTTGCTATATGCTCTCTGTGACACTTTCTTCCTTTGATTTCTGTACTGTTGCACATGAACATATCTTCTTAATCTTCAGTATCACATTTTCTCTGTCTTATTGTTAACTTGTCCTACACATTTTATTTAATTTATTTTTGTGAGACAATCAGGGTTAAATTACTTGTCTAGGGTCCAACAGATGGCATATGTCAAATGTCTGAGGTGGACTGGTTGCATCACCTAGGTGTCCTTCCTATACTTTTATTTTTTTTTTAATTTTAATTTTTTTAGTTTTTGCAAGGCAATGGGGTTAAGTGGCTTGCCCAAGGCCACATGGCTAGGTAATTGTTAAGTGTCTGAGGTCAGATTTGAACTCAGGTACTCCTGACTCCAAGGCCAATGCTCTATGCACTGTCACCTAGCCGCCCCTCTCCTATACTTTTAAATAAAATATACCCTTGCAAAGTCAAAGTCTTTTTCAGAGGTCTTATATCATCCTGTTTCAGTGATTTCAAGTTTTCTTTTCCAATTCATCTGATATTTTACTCATAATTCTACAATTTTCGTTTTGGATATAGTGAATAATGGTTTTGTAGAGCTAATTCTACAGTTTGTCAAAAACTGTGTTGCTTTGAGCCATGAACTGAGGTCCCATAAGAAGCATCTAGATATTTTGAGAATGATGCTGGACATTGAAAATCTTTTTGTGGTTTTATCAGGTAAGTACAGTGTAGTAAGAGATCCAGATTGGGATCTGAAGTCAGTAAGTTCTTAATTCAAATTCAGTCTTGGATATTTACAAACTGTGTTAACTATGGGCAAATCACTTAACTTTTGCCTATCTGAGTTTCCTTATCTGTAAAATGGAAATAAGAACAACAACTAAACTCCAGGTTGTTGTGAGAATAAAATGAGATAGTTATATGTGTTTAGAGAACCTCAAATGCTACATAAATACTAGTTATAATAATAATAATAATAATATCATTGTTATCATTATCTTCTTCACCATCCCAGATATGACTGCACTATAGATTATATTGTTCAAGATTATAAACTTTTTCTTAATAAAACAGACTATGCAGACCATTGGCAAGTGAGTATTTCTTGTCCTACCCTGATATCCATGCTCCTTGGCCTACACTAATACCCTACAGAGCCTCTTTTCTCAAGTGATATAACTGACTAATTAACTCAGACCATTCAATAGAGTTGCTGATATCAGTGGTATAGTGAGATCATTTGAAGGAGACAAAGCTCCAGAGGACAACCAGCAGGAAAGATTGGCCTGGGAGATAGAAAACACTCCTAGTTTTCAAAAAGTTCAAGTGTTCCAGTTCCTAGATAAAAAAAATAATTTCCTAATGATATTTATACCACTGTCCACTATAAAGAAAGTGCTTGTTATAGCCACAATGAAAAGGAAAACTTCCATCAAATAACATCAAATTTTCTCATGGAAATATTCTAGCAAAAGTTGTGTTTCCAGAAATAAACTTTCCTCACACCCAATACTTTGTGAATTTATCTTGATAGAAATATGGCATTGGGATGGATTATTAGGTTTTTTTAAAAGAAGCATTTGATGGTCTTCTTATGCAATCATACATAATCATTCAGTGTTTCAGTTGATTATGAGATTGAGGCAGTCAATTATTGTCTATTGTCTATTGTATGAATTTTAAAATCCCATCTTCCTGATTATTATCCAAGTTAATTGTGCAGTATGACAGCCTCCTTTATTCATTTTCTTTTTTGGTGGTGATGGGGAAAAGAGGTTTCTGATAATTGTTCATTTTATTCTTTAGACTCTTTAATGTGAATGATTCAAAGGAAGATAATATGTGTAACATATATCTATATAGAGATATATAAAATTTAAGATCTAATTTTAAAATGTATTCAAGGAGAGTGATGTAACAGAGGCAGAACACTGCAATGATTAGAAAAATTCAATGTCCTCTCAAATCAAACCTAAACTGAAAACTCACTTCTGTTATTTAACATTGGTATGGTGGTAGGCAAATCAATTAACCTCCAGAGTGTCCAGGTTCCTTAATTGTGTTTCCAAATGAGAGGGCTGGACTCATTGACCCTTTAATTCTAGATCTGTGAATCTAAATGTAGTTCTATAGTGAATGCAGAGTCTGGTGTTCTTATAATATACTTTAAGAGTGATAATTAGCCAAAGTATCACTCCAGGGTTTTAGTATTCATTAGGGCAAAGTGAAGTTCAAATACAACTCAGTAGAACAGTAGATTGCCTAACCTCATTTTTTTTTAATTTAGAATACTCACCTTGGAGTTAAGATTCCTGAGTTTGAATCTCAGCTCTGATGTTCACTGATTCTACTATCCATAGTAAGCCACTTAACTACTCTTTCTAATTTGTAAATTCAAGATAAAATTATTTGGACCAGCTACACTGAAGAGGCATTGTGAAAGGAAATGACATGTAAAATTTAAACAGTATTGTGAATTATGTGAGTTATTACCATTATTTTGTCTTTTTTTTTGTACATAGGATTGTGGCATGAAACAAAAATAATCCCAAAACTAGAGAAGTTTATGAAGAAAAGGACCAACCAAAGAATTTATTCTTTCCCAAATTTCAGGTGTGTGTGTGTGTGTGTGTGTGTGTGTGTGTGTGTGTGTGTATCATTTGTGGCACTTCTTTGGTGTGTGTGTGTGTATATACAAACACAAACACACACACACACACACACACACACACACATATATATATATATATATATATATATATATATATTATATACCTTGTATAATGAAAGGAGAAAGGAATAAACATTTCTGTAACTCCTACATATGTACCAGGTTATATACTAAGCAACTTTTAAACAACTATTTATACAATTATTACCTTTTTTGGTAACATATAAGAAATATCACATGTAATATAGCATCTAAAAGTAAACCATATGAGCAAAGTAAATTACCTATTTTACATTATAATAAGCAATGTCCTATTGCATAATGCATAATTTATTGCATATACTTATTATTTGTATGCAATGTGTGAGTGACACATATGGAACGGAGAGGCATTTATATTCTATAACTCACGGATCACATGTTATATATAGCACATCTCTTGAAGCATAAATAATGCCAGCATGAAAAGTAACTTGAGCAGAAAGTGCCATATCATAGATTTGAATGTGTCATTTATTATGCATGGCTAAAAATACTTGGATGATGCATCTAAGCAGCATATATGAATAAATAGTTGATTAGATACCCCTCATTAAACAGAAGCCTTTTGTTTACACTGTCCTCCAGGCTTCTAATTGGAGTGACAGAGGGAACTTACAGTACTGAGGTGATATGATGCATCACTAAAACTTATACAATCTAGCAGGATAATGAGTGTTCTGATAAAAGAGTATTTTTAACAGATGATGGAATCCAGTAGGAAGGAATGCAGCTGGCAAGAGATGAATAGATGGTTGCTCTCTTGGAAGTCCTCTTTAAATGTAGGTTTTGAAAGAAACTCTTTACTCTGCCCAATTACCCTGAAGCTTTCCAATCAGAAGAGAAGAGTGTACTGAGGATACTGATCAGCTGTGAGTTACAAAGCTGATGAAATTACACAGGGCAATGAGTTTCCTAATAATGAGGTTTCTTGGGGTCATGATAGATTCCAGTGTAAAGGAGGGCTGCTTTTAAAAATCAAGACACAGGAAGGTAGGCTAGAAACGCTCTTTAAATTAAAAAGAGTGTAAGTAGTTCTTTAATTTGCCCTCCAAAGACAAGAGGGTGCTCAGCATAATGATGCAGTATAAGAAAGATAATCTATACATACATGATATATATATATATATATATATATACATACAGCTCACAAATGTGATATTTATAATGTACATCATGAATATGTGTTATATAACATGTTATATGTGAGAATTCTAAAATGATGCATATCACAAATCATATTCATGTCATATATATCATAACTAATGCAGTATAAGAAAATAAACATTGTGAAAGAATAAGAAGTAAAACATTACACATGTATAGTGCTACTTATCAAATAGGTCTTATATGATAGTATGGATGATATATGTAAGTCATATTGTGAAGAAATTGTTGGTCTAGGTTGTTGATTGTCCTTCATTATCTAAGAGAACATAACATCAGGGATGTGATGCCATGACACGCAAGTGAATTGGATTTGCTAAGCTACATCATCTCTTTCTTCTCCCATATTTTCTAAGTCCAATGACCAGATTTGAATCCAGACAACTAGAGGTGGTACTGATGCAGCAGGAGACAATGACCTTTTTAAACTAGAGTCTTTAATAGATCTCATTTTGACTGAGGCAAAGGTGATTCAGTGATTAAGGTAGGTAGGCAGGAAAGAAATAAAGCAAAGAATGGCCTCTTACACAGTCAAAAAAATATCAGCTTGGGAGGGGAAAATTCTAGAGGTTTCTGGCCAAAACAGAAAAATTTCTATTTACAAGCACTCTGAGTCAATCAGGACCCAAACAATAAGCAAGTCGGGCTTGGTTTGGGATTTATTGTTGGCCAATCAATGAACCAGAGTGATTTGAAGAGATATGGAATTCAGATAAAAAAATGCAGGGTAAAGAGAAAGGAAGAGATGGCTACATGAGAACACTTTTCAAATAAAGGGTTTGCAAGGATTTCTTTGCTCTCCTATATTCTAGTTTTGTGGTATCAAACTCTAATAGAAACATTTCTCTCTAGACCTAGAAAACCACAACTTCTATCTACCCCAGATTTGGTATTGGGCTTCAGAGCAACTATAGCTGACCCCTGTTCCTGTTCCCAACACTGATTCAGTCTTCTATGAGATCACTTCTGGCTCAGTGCTTCTAGCTCTGGTGTTTGCTCTTCTCCCTTACTATCCCTGGATGCTACAATGTTCTCTACCACTGATGCCTTATCTCTAATTGCTCTGGACTGGAAAAGAAACTTTCTTGACTTTCCTGATCAGAATTCAGTTTGGTGCTTCTGTCAGCTTGTTGTGGAAGAGGGGTTAGGTCAGAAAAATGTGAACTCTAGCTCTTCCTTCCTGACTGTCACATAAAGTATATTTCTAAAACTATGTATTGAAGGAGAGTAAAATATTCATGTTGCCTAATTTGAATCATTATGAATAAGTAATAAATGGGTGCTATAACTCACTGAAAAAAGCAAAGCACATTGTTGGTGTCTTATGAACTATAATTTGGAGAAATCTTTGGGGTACACAAAATACTAGAAATTGGAATGATTATCTGCAAGTTAAGAGTGAGGAGTCTAAAGAGTGAAGGGTCTAAACCTATTAATACAATCATCATTTGAAGCATGTAAAGTAGCTTAGTGTTGTAAGAAGAACAGAACTAACAAAGACATAATTATCTTGTTATCTAAAGAGTTATCATGAAAAGGTATGATACTTTTCCTCCCTATCCTGAGGCTATTGAGTGATGATCTCTGTGAGTTTGAACTTAAAAAAATAATTCATTTAAATATTATGTTAACCTTTAGAGTTTGTTCTAATAAGGGACAAATGTTGCTCTCTAGAACAAAATTTAGATTAACACACATTTATTAAAATTTCTCTAAGGTTGTTGATTACACAGGTATTCATGAGGAATTGACTAAAAAACTAGAACCCCCAAACAGAATTTTGAAGAGGGAATATTATGAAATTCCTCTATCAGAAGATAAGATCAGAAAAAAAATTACTTCAAATTGTCCATCAAGGGAATAATCATCATCTTAGGATGGAGTTGGATATTGGGTACTCTAAAGTTAGAGTTACTTGTTAAAAATTCCAATAATGTTAGAAATGCCAGTCAAGGCTATGTCCTGTCTTTCTGCAAATGAGGATCTTTTTGACTCATCAGTCTATATCAAGCTATAAACAAAGCTTGTAAATCTCACCTGTCCAAGATATCAGCAACACACAGTGACCATTGATAAAATGAAGAGACTGATTTTTGGTTTTAGATGACCTTAACAAGAGTAATGACAAATGGATACAAGTTCCAGAGAAACAAGTTTTACAAAACAAAATTTGCTAAGGTAAGTTTTTTTCTCCATTTTATTTTATTTTTCTAATGATTTGTAAAGATAATTTTCAACATTCATTTTTTTCCTCCCACTTTTCCCTTTCCCCACTCTAGTACAGCAAGTAATCTGATTTTGTTGCACAAATACAATAGTTACAAAATAGTGTCATGCATATTTCTATATTAGTAACTGCAAAAGAAGAATACTTAAAAAGGAAATAACAAATTTTTAAAAGTGAAAATAGTATGATTTGATCTGCATTCAGATTCTATATCTTTATATAGATATAGGCGACATATTTCAGCACAGATCATTTAAAATTGTCTTTGCTCACTGTATTTCTGAGAAGACCTAAGTTTATCTTAGTTCATCTTTTCAAAATGTTAATGTTAAGGTGTACAATGTTCTCTTGGTTCTGCTCACTTCATTCAGCATCAGTTCAAATGACTTTCCATTTTTTTTCTGAAATCTACCTGATCAGGTCTTATAGAGCAATAGTGATCCATTATATTCATATACTTGTTCAGTCATTCCCTAATTGATGGTTGTGCCCTTAACTTCCAATTCTTTGTCACAACCAAAGGAACTGCTATAAATATTCATATACATGTGGAACATTTCCCTTTTCTATGCAATTATTGAAATACAGACCTAGGAGTGGTATTGCTATATTAAAGGATTTGGACAGTTCTCTTGCCCTTTGGGCAATGGTTGAATCTGTTCACAAGTCAACCGATAGTGCATTAGGGTCCATAAGCCAATCTCATAAGTATGAAGTGGTAACCCAGAGTTGTTTTAATTTGCTTTTCTCTACACAAGTGACTTAGAGCATTTTTCATGTGACTATAGATAACTTTAATTTCATCATCTGAAAACTGACTATTCATATCCTTTGATCATTTATCAAATGGGAATAATTTCTTATATAATATTATATAATTTATTATGTATTATATTATATTAATATATTTAATATTATATTATATTACCTATTATATTATAGTGTATATGTATTATAATATATTATATAATATAATATTCTTATTATGACTGAGTTCTCTAGATATTTTTAAAATGAGGTCTTTATCTGAAACACTGACTATAAAAATAGTTTCCTATATTTCTGCTTTTCTTTAAATCTTGGTTATTTTTATTTAATAATGTGCAAAAATTTTTTTCATTTTAATGTACTCAAAGTAATTCATTTTGCATTTCATAATGTTTTCTTTCTCTTCTTTGATCATAATTCTCTTTTACTCCATAGATCTGACAGGTAAATGATTCCTTACTCTTCTCATTGGCTTATAGTATAAACTTCTATGTCTAAATCCTGAACCCATTTTGAAATATTAATCATTTGCACTTTCTTTTCTTCCTCCTGACCGTACCCCCAATTTTCTCCATTTAAGATCAGTACCTAAATCCCTGTTCCCCTGTTCCAGTATATATACAAAATAATTATCTCTAATAATACTTTTAAATTCAATATCTATGCTTTTCTAAGCATCTAACATTAGAAAAGAACATTCCATGGGTTTCCTTAATAGTTCTCTTAATTCTCAAACCACATATTCGGTAGGTTCTTCCTATAATATTAAACCTAACTCCCACAGTCTATTATTTAAACTACTTCCTTTATATTCTGACCTTTTTAAAAATAGAGAGCTCTCATCAAACACCTCCCATTTCTGTCACTGATAAAATGTTCTTAAATACTATTTGACTTACCTTCAACCTTCTCTACAATAAATAAGCCAAGTTTCTTTAGTCCTTCCCCATGGGTTCTATTAACCAAATGTTTAGTCATTGTTAATGCTATTGTTCAAGGTCTCTTAAGGTTCTTTATATGACCCTTAAGGTGTAGGGCCCCACAGAAGCACTTAGCAAAGTCTGATAAATGCTGAGTATACAAAGGATCACTTTGTAACTTCTGTATTCCACATTATTCCTAAGTATATAGCTTGTATTTCTGACCCTAGAATCTTACATTTTGAAATGTTATATTCCATTACTGACTTGTTTTTAGTTCAGTATTGTAGCCTCTGTGAGAAAAAAATTCTGTGTGGAAAAAAATAAAAGAGATTTGGAACATAGCTTGCGTAGCTCATTCTATTGAGCTACTTTTTAAAAATATATTTTTACTGTCAGGTTGGCTCACTAATAGATGAATAATGCTTCTTTACTCAGATTTCTCAGGATATCTCTTAGGCATTAGTGGTGGTTTTCTAGGATTATATAGTCCACAAACTCTTATATTTATGTTTCCTTCCATTGATCATAAGTTTATTTCTTTAAGTCAGCCAGACTTAAGTGGATTTTATTTAGGGAGATTACTAAGAAAAGTTGACACAAAGTCCTCCACCCTAAAATCTGTAGTGCACTCTCCCATAAATACTTAGTCCATGGTAAAGTGGACTCAAATGACTCATATTAAGTAAAGAAGAAAAATATCATAACTCCTATAAATCCTTTTATTGGAGGGCTCAAAATGTCCCTCTAATTTTTGCTAGGCTTTTTGTAGAGACCTGAAATTTCCTTTTATAGGTGTTTCTGCTTTGGGTTCCTGATGCATGTACTGCTGCATGTACTGCTAGCATTAGAATAGATGAGGAAGATCCAAACCATTTGGTCCTTGGAAGTCTACAAAATGCTCATCTAGCCAAAGGTGAGAAGAGGAGGAGATGGAGACACAGGAAATCTTACCTAGTCCTCCTTAGACTGTCCTTCTGACTTATATCCAACTTACTCAGTATATATAAAATGTTTGTAAATAGATGTTTCCAAGTTGTCTCCACTATTGTTAAACTATGGGTTCCATGGTATTTTTACTTTCTGTGAATTTTCAGTGCTCAGTGCAGTGCCTGGCAAATAATAGAGAATGAATAATCCTAGCTGACTGATAGACTGACTAAATCATGCTATGGTCACTATCATCCTTACTTTCTTACAAATTTACAACCTTTATTTCATACTTGACTCTTCCTTCTCTCACATAAGCCATGTTGAATTACATATCAAGTCTTGTCAATTCTTCTTACAACTTTTGAATTTGTATTATGCCTCTAAATCTCTAAAAGGCAGTCCTTGTTTTTTAGGAAAAAAATTATTACAATAGTCTCCTAAATAGACTCTTATTTCAGTCATTCTCCTTTCCAATACATCGTATATGCAGCTGCCAAATATTCTTCCTAAAGCATTAGTTTGTTGATGTCACTCCCTGGTTCATGGAACTTAAGTAGCTTCCTAGAACTTGTAACATTAAATATATTATTCTCACTTTATTATTAAGTCCTTTAAAATGTGGATCCTATATACCTTGCTTTATTTTATATTTTTCCCACTTACTCTATGTTTAAATGAAACAGATCTATTTGCATCTACCCAAATTTAGCCTTCTGTCATTTACCATTACATCTTCATATAGGCTCTCCCTCAGTATAGTTGGAAATTGATTCATTCTTTCCTGAAAACAATTTGTTGTTATGTGAATAAAACAACTCAAATCTAATTGTGATCAAAAAGAGAGAAAAAAAAATCCTTGCCAGAAAAAAATCATTCAGCAAAGTCAAAAAGAGAATATGAAAAAATATAAATAAAATAGATTCCACAATTAAGAAATATTATCAAGAAAATCAAATAAATTAATAAGAAACATGAAAAATAATATCAGGAAAACTAACTCAAGGAGAAATTTACAGAATGAAAAATGTCAAAATTATAATGTTAGAATTAGAATTAGTATGTTAATTCCCTGAAGGCAGAGACTGTTTTTGGTTTGTTCCTTTGTTTAGTTTTCTATTTTAATTCCCTGTGATTATCAGAATTCCTGGCATTAGAGAGCTCTTAAAATAAATAGTTTCATTCATTTTCCTATAGAATTAATGAACATAAAATGTTATCTTTTCTTTTTCTAAAGCTTGTGAAATAAGTCCTCTCTAGGTTTAGCATGCGTTTTTTGCTATTCCATATTTCTCCCTGCTTCTCTATCATGTTTTTTAAAGATAAAATGGTGATAACATACAAAATTTCTTTCAGTTCCATTCCAAATATGTACCAAGTAAAAGGAAATTTCTCCCTTATCCCTTTCTTTACTTTTTAAGGAATGTTCTTATCATAAAGGTGAGTTTAAAAAAAATTAATTCTATTTTATCAGAAAGATGAAGATAATTCTAACAAATCACATAAAATGCACATCTTGAACTTATTATGCCTCTGGACTAGCTTTATGGTTTATTTCCTAAATTCATCAACTAGTTCCTCTTTCTGGTCTATGTCATCTGGAACATCTTCCAAGGGGGAAAAAACAAATAAAGCTCTAAATCCTATCATACTTTTTGTTTTCTGAATTTCCTCACCTATGTATATACTTTTAATATTTAATATCTCTCTGAATCTACTTCCTTTACTTATTTTGGAAATGGTTACCTCTTTACATTAGACTATCTAGCTTTACCTGAGTTATTACATGTACTCACTTCACTTATTTGTATACCTCTGAAGTCATGGACTTCATTGATGGTTCTTTTTTTGCCTTTAATTTCTTTTTCAACATTCCATATTGTAGTCTCTAGGATAGCTTTCCCTTTTGATTTTGTTATGTTTGTAATACTCTGTGAAAATATATTCCTATTAACCTTTAAGTTCTCTTCCTTTTTAAGGATTATCATTCTTTTATTCTAAACTTACAGAATTCCAATTCCCATTTTCAAGAAATATCTTGTCTGCTTCATTAATGAAGCAAACATTGGTAAGTAGTAGTAATGCAAACATCATATTGGCCCCTAAGAATTTCACTTTCTTATTCTTTCTAACCTTCTACAAGGTTATCTTGATTCTGTTTTTGACAGTTCATTGTGCTCATATTATCACCAAAAATGTGAACTTCTTGCCTGATTTTATAAATCTGGGTTATTTTTGTTACTTCTTGAATATTTATGCTAAGAAGATTGAAGACCTCTAAACTAAAGCAGAGAGATATCAGAACTAGCTCAGTATATAAGAATCAACCACTGCAACTCAACTGTTCTTTTTAAGAACCTTCATGGATAATCTTAACAGCATCATCTGTTGATCCATAAACATCATTCACTGAAAAACAAAGTGGAAAACATAGAAATGAAATTCCGTATGTGCAAAGAAAAGCCATTCCAACTATGAGGAAAAGGGGGCAGGGAAGGGCTTCCTAAGAAAACTAATGTTGATGCTCAGGAAATTCCCCAAAGAACTTTGATTTTTTCAAAATATGCATAAAGATCATAGAAGACAGGACAAGTAACAAATGAATATCATGACTTTTTTTGGAAGGATTTTGCAAGGCAAATGGAGTTAAGTGGCTTGCCCAAGGCCACACAGCTAGCTACTTATTAAGTGTCTGAGCCCAGATATGAACTCTGGTACTCCTGACTCCAGGGCTGGTGCTCTATCCACTGTGCCACTGAGGTGACCCAACAATTTATTTTTTAGGATTTGTTTAGATATTTGTTTTCACTATCTAAACATTTATAGATTATTCTTTCCTAGAGAGAAGTTTATTATAACAAACAATGAAGTAAAACTAATAATATTTTAAACTTATCTAAAATTATATGAAAACATATATATATAAAATTTTGAAAAATTAACAATAATTTCCTTCCCATCCCCTCCATACCATTGAGAAAATAGATGAGAAAAGAAAAATAAATTTCTCATAACAAATATAAATAGTCAAGTAAAACAAATATCATCAATGGCTATCATACAAAGTCAACAAGTATTAATCTGCCCTTCTAAATACACTTTGACTCTGTCAGGGTAATTAATAATTTATCATTGATCCTCTGGAATTGTTTATGTTCATGGTATTAATTTTATTGAAATCTTACAGGTTTCAAAGTTGTTATAGTGTTGTTATTGTATACATATTTTAATTATGTTCATATCACTCTCAATGTACTTATAAGTGTCTTAAAAATTGCTCTTCTTTATAGTATTGATGTTTTATTTGAAGTTGTTCCTCTGGTTCTGTTTACTTCTCTCAGCAGCAGTTCATATGACACCATTTCTTTTTTAAAATCATCTATTTCTTCATTTCTAATTGTATAATAATATACTAATATATCTGTATCCCAAACTTATTCAACTCTCATCCCAGATGAACATTCCTTTATTTTTCAACAATTATGAAGCACTATCTCAGACCCATCAAGGTGACAGAAAAAATACTGAATGGTATGTTATAGGGAAAAAAAAAGATAGATTAATAAGCTGTTGGTGAACCTGTGAGCTAGTCAATGTGGTCAATGTAAGAAAGCAATGTGGAAGTAAGCCCCAAAAGTTACTAATCGTAATAAACTAGTAAAACATTTGTATCACTATAAGATAAAAAATATGAAAATAAACCATCTGTTTAAAAATACTTACATTATCTTTTTTCTTGGTAACAAAGAATTGGACATTGAAGCAGTGCCTCTCCATTTGGCAATTCCTGAACAAGTTGTGATATATAAATGTGATAGAATACTATTATGCTCTAAGAAAAGATTGAGAATGGCTTTGGAAAAAAAAGAACAAAAACAAATTAGGAAGACTTGTATGAACTGATGCAAAGTGAATAGAACAAGGAGAGGAATCTATACAGTGATAGCAATATCGTAAAGATAATAAACTTTAAAGCTTTAGCTCCGATTAGCATAACAACCAACTTCCAGAGATTTTATGATGAAACTACCCACTTTCAGATAGTGATGATTGATTCAGATTACAAAATAAAACAAATGTGAAAAAGAGTGGAATAAGAATATCCAATGTAACTTCTTCTGTTTCACATAGTATTACAATTTTTGGCTGTATCAACAACCAAAAGAACAGAGTAAGTGGCGCAATAGCATGGATAAAGAAGAACCAAAATTTTCACTTTTTGTAGATGATATAAAGATTCAACAAAAGCATTGATTGAAGAAATGAATAAATTCAATAAACTTACAGATATGAAATAAATTCATGCAAATTATCATATCTAACACAAATTTTAAAAATATGAGAGTATTCTAAGTATAGTCAGGTATTTTATTTTTAAAGTACAGGATATACATTAATTATCAAGGTTACTAGAGACACAAAAAGATTATTACTGTATATATGTTTATGCATATTGAGGAAATCTGCATCCTTGGCATCTGACACTGGTTTTGTACATATTATGTATCAAATATCTGTTGAACTGAAAATACTGAATCCAAGAAACTATTAAATAGTATCATCACATAGTTTGATTGTACTAGCATAGTACATGGACATAGTATGTAGTACATAGTACATAAATAAGAGGAACAAAATATTCCAGCTCTTTGTACTTAGTTTGAGACACCAAGTACTTGTTTTGGTTTTGATTGTAGTGTCCTTTTAGCTGTTCAAGATGTAATTTTTGAAAAAAATCTTAACATTTTGGGGGGCAGTTATGCAAAGTATGCTGAATTAAATATGCAGAAACCATAGAATCAGAAAATGAAAAGTAGAAGAGCTTTAAAGAATAGTTTAGTCTAGTCCCTTTGATGCAGGTTGGGATTAAGTGATGTGCTAGGGTTCAAGTGGTAAAAGAATTCATGAAAACACAAGACTCAGAATTATAAGGGGAATATAAGCTTTACTCACAGTTGCAAGACTATTTCAGATGTGATCTATCTTAAGGGGATTAAACAGCTAGGAAGGGAAAAGCACAGGGCTCATGTAGGGGAAACAGGGCATGGTGGCAACACTGGCAATATGGTGGGGGTCAGTATAGGCATAAGTATAAAGGATTATGTCAGCATATTCAGGGGTAGCAAACATTCAACTTGGTAACAAAATAGGTAATAATCTGCTATCTCCTTGGATTCTTACTTCTACCTCCCTATCCTTATGGAATTTTCCCAGTGGTAGGACTAGGTATCATATCCACTTGGCAAGATACACAGTATATAGCTGTTATAGCTATTATCAATTCAAGATCTATTATATGGAAGCAGTTTCTCAGGGGACATTACTTAAACAGTGTTTCTATAACATAGGTTTTTTGATAACCTACTTTCACAAGGTCCACATAAAAAAGTACAAGTTTGTTGTCAAAGGCACAGAATTTAACTATTTATTTTCTGGCTTCACAGATGAAGAGACTGAAGTGAAATGGAATCAAGTCCCTTTGTGCTGCCCAAAGTCATGCACCTAATTTTAGGCAGAAAGGAAAAAAAGTAAAAGCAAATTATTTTCCTCTTGGTAAAATTTTTCAGAAATGGGTTAAATTCCCTTTGTTTCTCTACCTGACACTCTCCAAATGCTATAGGATTAAAGACTGAATTTACATTTATACTTTATGTTTTTAGGGGTTTTTTTTGCAAGGCAAACGGGGTTAAGTGACTTTCCCAAGGCCACACAGCTAGGTAATTATTAAGTGTCTGAGACTGGATTTGAACCCAGGTACTCCTGACTCCAGGGCTGGTGCTTTATCTACTATGTCACCTAGCCGTCCCATATATTTATACTTTAAATAAATATCAATCATTAACAAATTCATTAAGGACATTCAATCATACAGTTATTAGAGTACCAGACCTGGGCTCCGAAAAGAGCATCTTCCTGAATTCAGGGTAGCTAGATGGCACAGTGGAGCAATGGTCATGGAGTTAGAAGGACAAGTATTCAAATCCATCCTCAGACACTTGACATTTGTTAGTTGTATGACCTTGGGAAAAGTCATTTTACCCTGACTGTCTCACATCCAGGGCCATCTCCAGTCATCATGATATATATTTGTCCACTGGACCCAGATGGCTCTGGAGGAGAAAGTGAGATTGGTGACTTAGCACAGCACCCCGTCATTCAAATACAATTCGTGTGCTTGAATGGCACCATTTCCCTGATTTCATGGTCTGAATTGGGAACAAACAATAAAAATCATCTTCTTCATGAGTTCAAAACTAGCCTCAGTCTCTTTCTAGCTGTGTGACCCTAGGCAAATTACTTTAACTCTGCTTCAGTTTCTTCATCTGTATAATGAATGAGCTGGAGAAGGGAAACAGAAAACCATCTCAGTATCTTTGCTAAGAAAAACCTAAATGTGGTCATGAAGAGTCAGACCCAACTGAATAATGACAGCATCAAGCACTTTGATGTCAATGATGCAGGAAATTCTCTGTGAGAAAACTCTCTCCATCAATACAAATTTTCATTTGCTCTATAATGAATAGTTTTAGAATTTAAATAGTTGCCTGGAGGCTCCTGTAGAGACCAAGTAAGGTACAGAGAGTCATGAATTTATAACTGTAATAATTTGCTTAATATAATCATTCTTATTTCATTTAGACATAACTATTTAACATGTTTTGAACAAAAATCACAGAGGAGTTAATATTAAGAAGCATTCCTTCAGCATGATGACTTTCCTTAATCTAGTACTATGCCTACATTACTATTCTGCATTGGAGTATTACTTACATTGCTCTGCTTATATTATTGATTCTGACAAGTAGCTCTCCAAATTAAAATACAAGACAAATATTAGATTTAACTTCTAAGAGAATTTTGAAAGAGAAAGGAGTATATACTTCAAAAATGTTTTAAGAAGCCTGCCTGTATTTCCATAAGTTAATTTGAGACTAATAGAGAATGCTAATTCTTGTGAAATGGAAATGGATTTTGGAGGGAGCAGTACAAGGTTATCTTAGGATACATGCATTGCAGTGCCACACCTATCAAACTACCAAAGAACTATTTTACCGAACTAGAAGAAATAGTTTTAAAAAAAAAAATCATCTGGAGCAACAAAAGATCAAGAATAGCAGGGAATTGATGAAAAACATGTAAAGGAATGTGGCCTAGTTCTACCAGATCTAAAAGTATACTATAAAGTGGCAGTCATCAAAACCGCCAGGTACTGGATAAGAAATAGAGTAATAGATCAGTGGATTAGGATAGGTTCAAAAGCAACCACAGTAAATGACTAGCAATTTATTGTTTGACAAAGTCAAAGATATCAGCTTCTGGGATAAGAACTCAGTATTTGACAAAAATTGTCCAGAAAATTGGAAAATAGTATAACAAAAACTAGGCATAGATCCACATCTCACACCCTATACCAAAATAAGGACAGAATGGGTACAAAATTTGGACATAAGAGATAACATCATAGATAAATTAATAAACTAAGAAATATTCTATCCATCAGACCTATGGAAAGGGAACAAATGTATGACCAAATAAGAATTCGGGTAGATTATAAACTGTAAAATGAATGATTTTGACTATATTAAATTAAAATTTTTGTATTAATAAAATCAATGTTTCCAAAATTAAAAGGAAAGCAGAAAGTTGGGAAACAATCTTTACAACTAGCAGTTCTGATAAAGGTCTCATTTCTTTTTTGTTTGTTTGTTTTTAGTTTTTGTAATTCAATGGAGTTAAGTGACTTGCCCAAGATCACAGGGCAGAGAAATTATTAAGTATCTGAGACTGGATTTGAACTCATGTCCTCCTGACTCCATGGCAGGTGCTCTATCCACTGCACCACCTAGCTTCCCCTGAAAGTCTAATTTCTAAAATAAACAGAGAATTTCTTCAAATTTAAAAGCTTACAAGTCATTCTCCAATTGATAAATGGTCAAATGATATGAATAGAATGTTTTCAAATGAAGAAATCAAAACTATATATATGTATATACATATATATATATAATCATATGAAAAAACTTTCCAAATCATTATTGATTAGAGAAATTCAAATTAAAGCAACTATGAGGTATCATCTCACACCTATCAAACTGGCTAAGATGAGAAAAAAGGAAAAATTATCAATGTTGGAAAGTTTGTGGGAGAATAGGGACACTGATATATTGCTGGCGGGGTTGTAAATGGATCAAACTATTATGGAGAGCAATATGGAACTATACCCAAAGAACAATAAAAATGGTCATACCTTTTGACCTAGAAATTCCATGTCTAGTCCTATATTCAGATGAAATCACCAAAAAAAATGTGTAAAGTCCCACTTATTTCAAAATATTCATAACAGCTCCTTTTGTAGTGGCAAAGAATTGGAAATTGAGGGTATTCCTATCAATTGCAGAATAGTTAAAGAAGTTATGGTACATAAATATTATGAAATATTATTATCCTATAAGAAACCATAAATGGTCAAACTCTAGAGAAACATAGAATGAATTATAGAATCTGATGCTGAACAAAGGCAGCAGAACCAAGAGTACAATGTGCACATTAACAAGATTATGAGATGATCAACCTTGATGGAAACAGCTCCTCTCAGCAATTCAGAGAGCTAGGACAACCATATTAGACCTTCTAGGGACAATTTTATCCCCATCCAAAGGAAGAAAAATGAAAAGAACAAACACAAAAAACAGAATCTGATGAACACTTTATAAAAATTATCTCAAAAATATCAAATTATTCCTTTGATCCTAATTCCTCATACTGAAAGTGACTAATCTGCAAACATGTTTATAAATATATATATATATATATATATATATATATATATGTACAGTGTTAGCTTCACTGTTCCCCATTGAGGGCTGGGAGGTGGGAAGGAGGGGTGGAAGGAAATTTTGTAACTTAAAAATATCCATATGCATATGGATGAATGTTAAAATAAATAAAATAGATGAACTTTTTGGGGAAAAAAGATACATCCACTGGATAATCCTATGATATATGACCTCCTTTTTTGCCTTTAAATTAATATTTAGAAACTCTGGAAAGCTTGCTTGAATAAAAGGATATAGAAAGATCAAATGTCTGTATAAAAGCAATTAGGCTTCATTTGGTGAAAAAATCATATATATATATATATATATATATATATATATATATATATATATATAATGTAAAACACATTTAACCAAAATCTCCAGTAGTTTCCTGAATTTGATCAGACCCAAAGTTAGACTAGTCATTCCATCAAGAGCTGGGTTAAAAGAATTAAGTGTGGAATGAGGGGAGACCTAAGATATTGCATTTAAATCATCACTGGGATGATGCTTAGCATTTCCATGGTAGACATAAGCTTGAATCGATATGTCTCCTTGTTTGAATTCACTTTAACATTAGAAAACATAAGTGCTGCATGTGCACTTTTATTTCAGTTTGCCTTCAAGAAGGCAGCTAAAATTAAATTTTCAATAGATCCTCCTTAAATTCTAGTGCCTTCTTTCTGTGATTACCTCCATATTCTGCATGTGTATGTCTATTTATTGTTTGAATATAGAGCTTGAAATAAAATCATGAAGAGGACTTTCCAAGGTGGAGTCAAGATGGCAATATATGAAGCTTGGAAGCAAGCAAGAAACCAAAGCTTTTCCCAAAACAACTTTAAATGAAACCTCTATTCAATCTTAAAGCTACAGATTGCACAAAAAAAGTGAAACAAGTTCTCAACTCAAGATATTATGGAGGCACTTCAGTAAAGGTCTCTCTCTCTCTCTCTCTCTCTCTCTCTCTCTCTCTCTCTCTCTCTCTCTCTCTCTCTCTCTCCCCTCATGAGTAAAAGGGAAGGAAACCCCAGTGTAGGTGGAAGACTTGGAAAGCCAATGGAAGGTTCTTAGTCACATCACAGTTCAGGTCAAGGCTCAGCTCACTCAGAGTGACTGCAGGTCAGCAGAGAGGATATCATCTCCAATTCAGAAAACAGTTGGAAAGTTGGGAATGCTGGTACAACACATGAAATTGGGTGGAGTTACCCCAACACAGGAAACAAGCTGCTGCCCAGATAACACCTTGGCCAGAAAGGAGGGAACAAATCACTGCATACGCAACACCTTGGCAAGAAATAAGCCAGGGACTGGATCCCAACCCCAGCACAAAATATCTGGGACTATACTACCTGTACCCAAGGAGCAGAATTCAACTATCAAAATGAGGAAAAACAAAAAACACACACACACAGCTCTCTCCCCCAAAAATGATAACCTTAGAAAGTTACTATTCTGTTAAGGACAATAAAAATGAATCTCAGAAGAGGAAAGCATTGACAAAAGGTGAAGCCTCAAAGGAGTTTATGAAATGACCTCAAATTCAAAATGACCTCTTGGAAAAGCACAAAAAAGGATTTTAAAAAGAAATGCAGACATGAAGGAGAAAAATGGAGAAAAAATAAGAGCCTTGCAAAAGAATTATGAAAAGTAGACTGATAAAATAAACTCATTTAAAATTAAAATTGGACAACTGGAAAGATATTTTAGCTCCTCAAAAAGTAAAATTAACCGGATGGAAAAAAGGAAACACAAAAATTAACTGAAGAAAATAAAGTCCTAAAAATTAGAATTGGACAAATGGAAGCTAATAACTATATGAGACACCAAGAATCCATCAAACAAAACCAAAAGTCTAAAAAAAAAAGCAAAATGCAAAGTTATTTCTTTGGAAAAATGAAAGACCTGTAACAATCCATTTTATACCTTTCCCCCTAAGTACACTCCCTTTAATTGTAGCTGAAGTGTCAAGGAAAGCAAAATCACTTCATGATCTATTTATGTCCAGATGCTCTAAGTCACTCCTTCCCTCAGTCCTAATAAAAATACAACCCTCTTAAGCAACATATTTTCACAATCCATTCATATACTCTACCTCTAATTACATTTCCTCTACCTTTAACCCTCAGACAGATCCAGTAATGATAATTTATTATTGAACTACCTGGTAATACATGATCAGATAAAAATCTGGAAAATGTCTTTTAGGGAAATATTATGGGAAACTGCCCTAATATCTTAGAAGAATAAGACAAAATAATCCTTAAAAGAATTCATAGATCACCCCCATAAAGAGTTTCCAAAATAAAAGCTCAAAGTAATTGTAGACAAATTTCATAATTCTCAGCTAAAGGAGAACATACTGCAAGCAGCCTAAAAAGAAGTAATTTAAATACCAAGGAACCACAGAATTATTCAGGACTTATAAGTTTCATAATGTAAGACTCAAGAAATGTGTTAAAAAAAGTAAATGGAAAGGGGAAAAACTAGTCAATAACAATAAATTGTTATCAACCTTACAGAAGAAGAAAATTTTTCTTGAGAATTGTTAGGATAGTTAAAAGAAACACCCTTGGAGAGAGGGTATGGGTATAAATTGGCAATGTAATTGAAGATACTTTGATGCTGTTGCTCATAAGAGTTACATATAGTTGGAGGGAGTATACATAAAGGCAGAGGTTATGAATGGATCATGAAGTCATGTTGCTTATGAGGTTGTATTTCTATTGGAACAGAGGGAGGGAATGTACTTGGAGTGTCTAGTCATAAATAAAACATGAAGTGATTTTGCTTTGCATGATGCTTTAAATTATGGGAATTGAATTTCAATGAGGATCAATTTCAATAGAAAGAGAGTATGTAATAAAATTGATTATACTTTCATGCTTATGGTTCTAATGGGACAGGTGAGAGGAGTATGCATGGACAGTAGCTATGGTTATGAAGTGAATATGAGGTGATGATACTAACAAATCAATCATTCAATCTACTCTTGAGAGCTATACTTCTGTCAGGACAAGATAAAAAGAATATATTTTTGATGGAGAGGTTGTAGATACAAAACAGGATTAAAACAATCAATAAATGAAAATAAGAATTAGACTAGGAGAAGGCTAAACAATAGAATGTAACTAACAATAAATAAAGAGGCACAAAAGCCTATTATGGAAGAGGGAAAGAAGGGAGTGTGAACAATGACTAAATCTTACTCTCAACAGATATGGTCCAAAGAAGGAATAGCATACATTCCCAATTTTGTTTAAAATTTTAATCTACCCTATAAGGAAGTAGGAGGGATAAGGGAGAAAATGGGGGGGGGGGGGATAACTGATTAAAGAGAGGGCAAAAATAAAAGTAAAAGTAAAGTTAAAAAGAAAAGTTAAAGGGAAAGGGATGAAAGAAAAAAGGGTTGAATGAGAGGCAGGAGTAGGAAGCAAAACATTGGTGGAGAGAGATAAGGGGAAAAGGAAAGAGAGAAGTATAAACAAGAGAAAAAAGCATGATAGGAAATAAAGCATTAGTAAGCATAACTGTAAATGTGAATGGAATGAACTCTCCCATAAAATGAAGCAGATAGTAGAATGGGAAATGTTAGGATAGTTAAACATTCTTGGAGAGAGGGTATGGGTATATATTGAGAATGTGAGTGATTGTTTTTTTATCTGATACTGTAGCTCATGAGGGTTACCTATAGTTGGAAGGAGTATTCTTAGAAGCACAGATAATGAACGGATCATGAAGTGATGTTGCATGGAAAGAATTATACAAACTAATTTTGATTGAAGGGAATAGAACCAAGAGAATTCTGTGCACATTAACAACAAAATGGTGAATCAATCAATTATGATAAATGCAGTTTCTCTCATCAGTTTAGAAATCTAAGACAACCCTGGGAGACCTGTTATGAACAATGTCATTCACATCAAGAGGAAAAAGCAACACACAGAAACTGAATGAACATTATGTTCATTTTTTTAAAAAATTCTCATGTTTTGCATCCTATCCCATTTTTTCCTTTTCCCTTAGTCCTAGTTTCTCATTCACAAAATGACATATATAAATATGTTACACACAATAGTACATGTCCAACATTTGCTAGACTATTCTCCACTGAGAGGTGGGGAGGGGGAAGAAAGGGAGGGTGTAAGAAAATTGTATTCCTTAAAAATATGTAAGTGAATGAATGTTGAAAAATTTTCATAACATGTAATTGGAAAAATAAAATATCCAAAAAAGGAAAAAATATGACCTCAGATATTAATTATCTACCTTGGGCAAGATTATTCAACAGTACTATACTTATTATTATACTACCTATTGTGGTTATGAGAATCAAATGATATAATATTGCCAGAGATGCATTGCAGTTGCTTAACAAATCTTGTTGCCTTGCTTGAAGGTGAGTGCTATTGGTTTGCTTGCTTGTGTTTGTATGTGTGTGTTTGTGTATTTGCTTTTCTTTATATTCCTAGTTCTTAGCCTAGAGTTTGACATATGGTAAACACTTTTTGACTTCATTTTAACATGAATGACTAAGCAGAACTATGTACCTTAAGAATGTACTTTCTAATTTAAATTTGGAATAAGAATATATTTAGGAAGTATAGGAAGATATTTTTAATTTTTTAAAGTAGAAAAAAGAGCAATAAAAACATACTAAACTTCATTATATTATTAACATTATGTTCAACTTTAGCTTGGGGTTTGTGTCATGCCACTAAAATTGGCGAATTACTGTATCATTATCTCAATATATATATATATATATATATATATATATATATATATATATATGTATATATATTTAAAAATTATTTTATCATTAACATATTAATGTCATCACAACATTGAGGTTCAGGAAAGTAATTTTTATGAAAATCTACAGAAGGTGTAAATAGTTTTGTCTCATTCTAAATTAATGAAAAGATTGAACTTAAAACACAAAAAGACAAAGAGTTAAAAGGAAAACAAAAAATAATGATTTTATAGAAAGTTTTGCTTCTCCAAACTAAGCATTTTCCATTCTATTTAAATCATTATAATTTAAAGAAACTCTACCCTCTAATATTTCTGGACAAAAATAATAAATGAATTAAAATCAGTATAGTATGCAATAGCTTTTAAGATTGATTTGCTCTTAGAAGTAAAGTTCCAATATACAGTCTAAAAAAAGGACAACATGGCTAAAGGACAAATATTTTACCATTGGTTAGTCTTTGAGCATTGTCCTTATTTAGGAAAGACCACTCAACAGAAAGTAATGGAATGAGCTAAGGATTTTTGAAGACAAATATTGAGCAAGGAGCTCATCTGCATCCTTAATGAGGTTTAGCTCCAGAGCACATAGTATCCAATATTGGTTGGCTAGATTTTTAATTTTCTATGCTACTAACTCTTAATTTAAAATCTAAATCATTTATTGAACCATTTTGCATAAGTTTTATTTCTTCTAACTTTTTTAATGGGTTTTGGGTTTCATGGTCTATGAGGGTCCTTTCTACCCAGAAATTCTGTGAAATATAAAAGTAAACTCTATGTCAGTTCACTTATCGTATTAGGCATTTCAGAAGTACTGGTGGAAGAATTAGATAGCTTTTAGTTGAGACTTTGGATGAGGAGGATGAAAATAAAAAAATTGAATCATGTGGGATAGGAAAAGTGATTTGGATGAAGACCTACAAGGTTTCAGATATTTTGTTATTTGTCCTTCATTCTCAAAAAACACCATGACATCAGGGAGGTGATGCCATGACAAATACATCAATTGGGATTGAGTGAGTGGGGGCTGTGCTAAATCCCTGGCTTCACTTTCTCCCTTGGAGCCATCTATGTCTAGTGTGCAGATACAAAAAGAGGATGCCTGAAAATGACGCTGGATGCAAGGCAGTCAGGATTAAGTGACTTGCCCAAGGTCATAGAGCTAGTAAATGGCAAGTGTCTGAGGCTGGATTTGACCCATCCTCCTGGAATCCAAAGACATTCTATTCAATATGCTACCTAGCAGCCCCTTCAGACTTTTGCTGAAATGTATAGGGTATTGCTAGATGTAAGTATGTCAGCTGTTAAATGGAAGGGTTCACTCCAACTTTCCAGTGGTGGATGTAGATTAGATAGGAAATACAGCATTCTTTTTTTAGTTTTCTCCCTAACAGTCTGACTATCTCTCATTATCTTTTGCTGGAGTCTCATGCAGACCACTTCCTTCATATGTAAATATATCACAGAGCTCTCTTCTGCAGCCCTCAGTCTACTCACTCTATACCATTTCACGTGGTGATTTTATCAGATGCCACAGATTTAATTATCTTTTCTATGCAAATGATCCTCAAATATACTTATCCTGTTCCATCCTGTCTACTCATCCCCAGCCTCATATCTCCACCTGCTTTTTTAAGCATCTCAAATTAGATATCAGTAGGTATTTTAACCTCATGTCTGTAAAACTGAACTCTTATCATTCTAAACCTTTCTCCTTCCAATTTTGCCTATTTCTGGTGAGGTCACCACTATCCTCACAATCTCTCAGCCTCAATATCCAAACTGCTACCAAGGACACCCTAGTCCTCATCACATTGATGTAATCCTGGTCTCTTTGCTGTTCCTCAACAAGATATTCCATCTCTTGTATCTAGATATTTTCTCTAGCTCTTCATTTTCAGGAACACTCTCCCTCTTCATCTTCTGACTTTTCTATAATCTTGCAGTTCCCAACTAAAAGGTTATCTTCTATAGGAAAGTTTTCCCAGTCCTTCTAAATTCAGTGCCTTGCCTCTTTTAATTATATATATATATATATATATATATATATATATATATATATATATATTTGTATGATTTTTGTAGATTTTTATTTGGTTGCTCTGTCCTCCATTAGACTGTAAGCTTCTTAAGGGCAGGGACTGTATTTTACCTTTTTAAAAATATATCTCCCAGTATTTAGAAACTTAGCACTTTGTCTGGGTTATATTAGCTCCTTCAGAAATACTTATTGACTGACAGACAGGCATAAACTCAGTCATAAAATGGAGGTGGGTTGCTAAGTGAATTAGAAAGCAAAATCCAAGAATATATTGTTTAAAAGGAACACTTAAAATTATTACCATAGAGTTAATTAAAATAAAGGAGCTATTATGCCTCATGAGAATATAAAATAGGTGAGGCAATTGTGATTTCTGATAAGGAAAAAATAATTATGAATATAATTAAAAGAGATAAAAAGTAGCTAATGTTTAAAGGCACCATCAATAATAGAATATCAAAATGGGAAATTTTCAGAAAATTCACACTAAATATTATAGTTCTTAAAAATGTGTGGGCCAAAGAACTATTCATCAAGACAATAATTTTATTAAAGAAAATTTTAACAGTAAGTGTACTTGAGTCAGTATCAGGACTTGGGGGATACCATCAAGACATCCTCAGGGAAAAATGTCTATACAGTTTTTTTCCCCCTCAACACTTTTAACACGAAAGTAGAGAAACATTGTTTAAGAGTTCATTGAACTTAGAAGAAAAAAAACACATAAAATACTACTTCTGCAGATAAAGAAATAAATAAGTTTGAAAAAAATCAATGAAGTAAAAAATTAAGTAGGAGTTATTTTTCCAAAAATTAATGCATTATACAAATGTTTGCTAATTGGACTTTTTTAAGGTTTTACCAAGCCAAATGGGGTTAAGTGGCTTGCCCAAGGCCACACAGCTAGGTAATTATTAAGTGTCTGAGCCAGATTTGAACCCAGGTACTCCTGACTCCAAGGCTGGTGCTCTATCCACTGTACCACCTAGTCATCCCTAGCTAATGGGATTTTAAAAAAGAGATGAAAACCATTTCACTGATGTTAAAATTTTTAAAAGAAAAAAAATCACATCAGTTGAAGAAATAAAATATTAGAAACTCTTTTGCAAATTACTTGCCAAAAATCTGATTAGATGAATTCTTTTTTTTTTTTTTTTTTTTTTTTTTAGGTTTTAGCAAGGCAAATAGGGTTAAGTGGCTTGCTCAAGGCCACACAGCTAGGTAATTTTTAAGTGTCTGAGACCAGATTTGAACCCAGGTACTCCTGACTCCAAGGCCAGTGCTTTATCCACTATGCCACCTAGCCGCCCCGGTTAGATGAATTCTTAGAAAAAAAATATAATACCCACATAAGAAGACTTAAAAATAGGTAAATTAAATAGTTCAAGAAATAAAACAAAGTAGATAATATGGAACGTCATAAATTAACACACAAAGTTAAAAATACTCATTCCCAGAGAGATTTACAAATTAATTCTATCACATGTTAAAAGAAAACCTAATTCTTTATAAATTGTTTGCAAAACTTTTCAAAAGGGAAATATTTTATGGGATATTTTGTGTGACATCAATGGAAAAGTACATTTTATTCATATTTGTTGCATATGGGGAAATAACATATATTAGCAAGGTGTGTTCTTTGATACAAACATATTGTAATATAAACAACATTTTAAATGCACTGCTTTGACTTTGATTATTTGAATATCATTCCATCTTTTCCTATAATTTAAGTTGCCGTGGTGACTTTATGAATCTATATTTATGTCACATGTCATCTTCTTATAAAACGTATTCTATAAATTATGTGTTTTATGTGAAGACAAAAATCCTTATCTTTCTCAGAGCTTAATAAGGGAGGAATATTTGATAATTGAATTGGATTAAACTTGAATTGAATGGTCTTTAAATTTGGAGTTCTAAACTAATAAATAGCTAATTGGTTAATATTGTGAATTAAATAAAATTTGAAAGTTCAAATGAATATTTATGTAATTTAAAAGGTTTTGAGAGTTCTGTCTTCTGAGATATATAAAATGCTTAGTTTGTCTTTGAATGTCTTACATATATCAATGTATCATTAACCCTTTGGCTTATTGTGAGCACTGCCTGTAGAGTTTAGATTAAGATAGAAATAGCCTGGGGTATTTGCAAATTAAATTATCTCAAGTTTCAACTAAACTCTTGAGTTTCTACTTTCGTGTTTTGTTATTGATTAGGTTAGAACTGCAACATTTGAGCTTGTTTTTATAACATGAACTAATTATTGTAGAAGTATTTTTTTCTCCTTTTTTTTAAGGTTCTTTTTTCAAGGCAATGGGGTTAAGTGGTTTGTCCAAGGCCACACAGCTAAGTAATCATTAAATGTCTGAGGCTGTATTTGAGCTCGGGTACTCTTGACTCCAGGACCCGTGCTCTATCCACTAAGTCACCTAGCCGCCCCCTGTAGAAGTAAATTTTGAGAATGTGTGACAACTTGGATTGAGATCTGTTTTGAAAGGGATTCTAGGAGGAACATGTGAGGAATCTCAGGAAAGATGTGCCAGTGACAAGACAACTATATAGGACATCAGAAATTCAAGATAAATTTGTATGTAGTTTTTAGGTTTTTGCAAGGCAAATGGGGTTAAGTAGCTTGCCCAAGGCCACACAGCTACGTAATTATTAAGTGTCTGAGACAGGATTTGAACCCAGGTACTCCTGACTCCAAGGCCGATGCTTTATCCTCTACGCCACCTAGCCGCCCCTAAATTTGTATTTCTTGAATAGATATTAGGAAAAATACTAAGTTGCTGGGTAACAATGTCTGGTATAGTTTCTGTCCAATGTTGTGTCCTTTTGATTTATTTTCTTTAAATATTTTCTGTATCCTGATTTATGTCCTCACTGTCCTGATTACCATAAATATACAAACTTCCATATAAATTGTAAACTCTTTGGGTTCTACATGTATGTTAATTTCTCTTATGACAAACCTAATTTTCACGTGAAATATGCTGGGGAAACATTTTACTGTGCTATTAGAAGAGCAGATAGAATAGATTTAGAGGAATATGGAAAAAGTCACATAAACTCATAGAATGAAGAGAACAGAACCAAGATTGCAACTTACATAATAGCCACAATAAGTGCATGAAGGCTCTACCAGGAGTGATTTCAAAGGACTGAAAAAGCAAATTTATCTCCAATCTCTTGGCAGAAAGGTCACAAATGGACTAAAGTTACACAGTAAGACATATATTCTCAGACAAAGTAACTGTATATTTTTTCTGCTTTATCATACAAATTGATTACTACGAGGGGACAGCGATAAATGAGTAGTTAGGAATCATCTGGAGTCAGTTCTAACCCACTTGGGAGAGGTAATGGTAAAATTTTTAGATTTATTATTTTGTTGGTTGTACAGAATTAATAAATTGTTCATAATGTAGATTAAACTTAAAATGTATGTACATGGACACAAGTATGTGTGTATGTGTCTGTGTGTGTGTGTGTGTGTGTATTTGTAAGTCTGTGTATCTGTGTGAATGTTTTACTGGAGAGTTGAGTTGATAAACATTTACTAGCACACATACCTGTGTTGCTCCATAACATGACTTGAACTCAGCAGGAATGTAGTACAAAGCTCAGGGATCAAAAATGTTTCCAGACTGGGTGAAAAGGATGATGATGATGATTTTAATACTGAAGATGTATGTGGTGCTCTAAGTTTTGCAAAATATTTTATCTGTTATCTTGTTTGATCCTCACAACCTGGTAATAATGGGCATAAAATATTAATAAAACATTTTTGTCAATGCACAGAAGGAAAAAAAAGGAGTGTATTAAAAATACAAATAGGGCAATTTTTTCACCTGCTTGTTAATAAATATAAATGTGTAGCATAGATTTATATCTCTTTATTTTTTTAAGGATTTTGCAAGGCGGTAGGGTTAAGTGGCTTGCCCAAGGCCACACTGCTAATTATCAAATGTCTGAGCCCAGATTCGAACCCAGGTACTCCTGACTCCAGGGCCGGTGTTCTATCCACTGTGAGACCTAACCTCCTGATTTATATCTCTTTACAATATTGTATATAACAAAAGTTCATAACTTTGCATACCAGCTTCTTCTCTTTTTTAATATCATGAATTATTTATGTTTATTAATGGTTTATATATATAAATATATATATATATATATATATATATATATATATATATATATATACAATGAAAAATATTAAAGAACCAGTTGAGGAGTAGAAACCATTTCATTCATTCATAATTTCTAAGTTATAAGGAATCTTTGAAGATTATCTAGATCAAGAGCTTATATTTCAGGGGATTTGTGAAATAAGGTGGAAAAAATTTGTTAACTATTTCAGTCTAATTGGTTTCTTTTCTAATTCAATGTATCTTTAATGCATTTAAGAACTTCATTCTACGAAGTTGTTCATAAACTTCCCAAGATTATGAAAGAGGTCATGCCACATTAAAAAAGGTTAGTACTTAAATGCCTGTTTTTTCCAGAAAGAAAAGATCCTTCATTTTGTATGCACCAACCTCAGAATCAGAAAAGTTAAATGGATTTTTCCCAGAATTACACTTATTTTTATAAAAGAACTGGGATCAGACATGTTTTTTACTACTACTTTCATATTTTGTTTCTCAATGAATGAACAAAATATTTATTAATCTCTTTCTATATGCAAAATACTTTGTTAAGTTCCGGGGAAACAAATATTTAAAGATAAGACAATCTCTGCTTTCACAGAGTTCACATTCTAAAAGAAAAGACAACAAATTGAAGATTTCAGCTTTGAATCAGATGGGAAAAATTGCACTAGCCTTAGGGTTCAGTGACAAAAAAATGATAGTCTATTTTTTTAATAACATTTTTCCAATGGTGTAGAAACATTAAACAGAGCAAAGTATTTTGGTAGAAATATTTTTTTTCTGGATCTTGAGAAGCTTAGAGGTAGTACCTGCAGAAGTAATTAATAGGATGAATTTCCCCAGCATTCCTAATTTGGGCTATCTTTATGTGGATCTGTGGCACAGATGTGCTTAAAGTTATAATGGTCCAAGTCAACTCCTGGTTCCACTTCACTGTAACTTTCTACTTCAGATAGACTGTCTTGCTTAATCTTTTATTTAATTATTCTAAGAAAAAATGTTGATTTCTTTTAACTCAGTAAACATTTTGAATGGGCATAAAAAAGGTTAAACATGAGAGACCCCATGCTTGCTCTCACAGAGTGAGAAAAGAGAGAGGTAGAAGTTCTGGGGTGGCAAGGGACAATATCAGGAAAGAGGAAAATTCAGTCAAAGCAATGACTGACAAGTGGTTATATAATAAAGCATGAAAAAGTTTCAAACAAAGTTACATGAGAGATTAAAGAAGGGACAGGTCACTGTGGAGATCAGACAAGATTTCATGAAAGAGGTGATTCTTGAGGCAGGTTTTGAAAGAAGAAGAAAAATTTCAATAAGAAGACACTGAGAACACTATTGCTATTATGGAAGACAAAATATGGAAAAAGCCTGGATACAGAAAAGGAAAAGATTGTGGAACAATTTGACTAGAATATATACTGCTGAATAGGGACATCTGTCCAAGATTAATCCATCTGTGCTTCTTTCCATCTGACCTTCAATAAAGCTGCACAGAACAAATTTCAGGTACCAACAAACATTACCCAAAAATAACTCATGTCACATTTTCTCAAGAATTACTTTTTTTAATAATTACCATGTAACTTCAGTTTGGCTGATAACTCAGATCAAGATTGATAAGTAATCGTATGCATTTTATTTTATTTATACACTTAGTAAACTAAGTTAATGATTCAACAAATTTTGTGTGATATACATGTCATTTTTAAATAGTCTCTAGTTATTTAAGCATAGTAAACTACTTTCCAGTACCATTCTTAAGGAACTGCTCTGGGAGATGTGGTCAAAATGGTGGAGAAAAGCTTTTGTCCTTAGTTTCCTTCAAAAAGGAAACTTAGATCAAGCTTCTAAATAGTTTCTGAAGCATTACAACCCCATAAAAAAAGACAAAGTCAAAGAATTTTCTAGTTGAAGAAAACTTAGAAGGACTTTACAAAATGTGTGTCTCAACTGGAGAAAAGGAGAATGCAGCCCAGTACAGATAGTGTCAGCATAAGCCAGCGAAAGTCTTAGCCATTAGCACAGATCAGCAACCAATGCCCTTCAGTTGTGGCTTAGCAGGCTAAAACAGGCTATCTTGCAAGGCCTCTAGACCTAACACAGAAGGCAGACCAAACCAGCATAGTAACCCTTGGCAAAACAGGACTGACCAGGCCTGGTCATCCTAGCACAGGGGACAAACACCATCCCCTAAGGCCTTGGCACAGAAAGCCAACTTGATCTGTATATTTAACTTTTCCAATATTCATTTCATGTCCTTAAACTTTTCCTTGGTTTTATTTTTGGTTAGATTATCTAGGTCTGAGAAGAATAAACTGAGGTCCCATGTGATTATAATTTTACTATTTTATCCTGTAAATCATTTAAATTTCCCTTCAAACATTTGGATGCTATTCCATTTATGGAAGAAATTTCATAGATAATAATTTACTGTCTCTACTATCTTTTAGCAAAATTAAATTTTCCTGTGTATCTTTTTTTAATTGAATCTACTTTTTCACTCTCTCTTTTTATAATTTCTGACACTCTAGAATTGTTTTTAGCATCATTATTTAAAAGTGTTTGGAAAGGTTTGAGGGAGAGTTCAAAGTAAATCCTGCCTTAATTCTTTGATTTTACCTAAAAGCTCAATCATTCCTTAGAGTAATTTGGAACTATGCCCACAGGACTATGAAACCCTTTTATCTAACAATGCCACTTCTATAGAACTGTATCCAATTTAAAAAAGAAAAGAACCAATATTTATAGCAGCCCTTTCCTTGGATCAAAATATCAGAAATTAAGGGGGTGCCATCAATAGAGGGATAGCCAAACTAATGTGCTATGTGATTGTGATGGAATACTATTGTACTATATGAAATGATAAGCAGGATACTCTCAGAAAAACCTAGAAAGGCTTAGATGAGCTGTTTCAAATGAAATGTAATGTGTTCTAAGTAACAATAATATTATAAAGTGATCAGCTGTAAATGACTTAGTTATTCATAGCAATACACAGTCTAAGAACTCAGAAGGACTTATGATAAAAAAGCTATCCATTTACAAATATATACTTGATATTGTCTGAATGTAGATTATTTTTGTTTCTTTTGGGAGGAAGAATCCATTTTTAATATGACCAATATAAAAATATATACTACATGACTACACATATATAACTGTATCAAATGTCTTGCCTTCTCAATGGAGGAGGGTAGGAAAACAGGAAAGGAATTTGGAATTCAAAATTTTAAAAATGTACGTTTAAAATTATTTTTACATGAATTGGTAAAAATACTAAATATTTTAAAAGAATATAAGTCCAGGATAGAACCAGGATAAGTTGATGAATTGATATAATATGCATTTGAATAGATAAAAGGGATCATCAGATGAAAACTATAAGTTATATAATTCAAGTGCCCATAAAAGGTAGTTTTTGAACTTTAAAGTATGTTGTGATATTGTCTGCATAATATAAAATGATTGAGAAGGCTACCTGTTGTGATATAGACACAGTATGTGAGCTTCCTGAGGTGCTGAAAAAAATCTGAAAAGTTCATGCAAGCTTTGAGTCTCTAATATTTATGAAATAGTTTTTTTATGAAAATGTATTCCTGACTAGAAAACTATTTCTCTGAAAGAGAAGATGGAAGCATAGTTCATAACTACCCAGGCTTTCTTGGTGCCCTGTCTGTGAATCAATCAATACTACAGATGCTTTTATGCTAAAAGTCTAAGAAAGAGGTATTTTAAAATGAATCTGCCAGTGACTCGGCAATCAAACAATAGCTTGAGTGACTGAGAATTTGATTAGAGTTTTCCTGGCAAAGGCTCAAAATTTTAAGTAATATAAATTGTCACCAGTGTTAAACTTTGATGAATGCCCCAGGCCAAGAAGGACATGAGGGTTAATAATTGATTTATGGTTCATATACAAGGAATATATAGCATTATGTTCCTTATTTGCTGTGCCAGTCATAATTAAGAAATTTGCAACTTTATGGTAATATACCCATCACAAAATTCATTCCTGTTTTCAAAGAAGAATGAAATTTTCTCATTTTGGAAAATGAGAAAACTAGATTTGGCATTTATTTTAAAACCTGGCTCTGTAAGACTTCCAGCCAAAATGGCAGAGAGCAAGTAGCAACTTTCTCAAGTTCTTCTGGGTTTCCATCAGAAATGACATTAATCAAACCTCTTAACAGATTTTAGAGTGACAGAACCCACAAAAGAACAAAGTAGAATATCTTCCAGCAAAGTCTTTCACGGGGGAGTGTCAGTCTATCCAGGGCAGAGAAGAGAATTTCAGTGCTCCAGTGGCATCAGGGCAAGGTAGGAACAAACCTGAGTTCCTGGCCTTTGGGAGAGATCTCCAAATACTCTTGTATATCTGACTTAGTAGATTGGCTATGTGCCAATGATACTGGGAAAGTGCCAGCATGGGTTCCCTGGACCCCCATTCAGCCAGCAAAGTTTAGTGGATGGCCTGACCCAGACAGCAATTCCCTGGTTCTCCAATCCTAGAGGGTCTGGCATTCTAGTTTGGACAGCCTAGAGATAGCTCCAGGTCTTCCAAACAAACATTCCTACATTCCTAATGATCCAGGGAGTGGGCAACTGATATCCCCAGCACAGATGGGAGAGAGAAAGAGAGAGAGAGAGAGAGAGAGAGCCCCTCCCCAAACACAAGAACCTTGTGATAGTATCCAGTAAAAATTCCCAAAATGAATAAGAAAGGTCAGAGAAAAGCAGGTCAATTGAAAGTTATCTTAGAGATAAGGATGGACAAAATACTATCACAGAAACAGAGGACAACATGGGTACTACATTGGAAGGAAGAAAATATGAATTGGGCTCCTTCCTAGAAAGACTTCTTGGAAGAACTCAAAAATGATTTTAAAAATCAAATGATAAAATTGGGAAAAGAAATGCAAGAGAAAATTAACATCTTACAACAAAAAGTGACAAAAGAAATCAAATTCATTAAAAATACAGAAAGAAAATAATTCCTTCAAAACTACTATTGGACAAATGGGGGGAAAAATAGAATTGACCAAATGGAAAAGGAAATGCAAAAGCTAACTGAAGAAAATAACACCTTGAAGAATATGCTTGGACTAGTGGAAGGTAATGGCTTCATGACACACCAAGAATCAGGTAAAATAAAAAAATGGAAACAATGGAAAAATGTAAAGTGCCTCATTGATAAAACAACCTCCCTAGAAAATAGATCCAGAAGAGACAATATAAGAATTATTGAATTACCTGAAAATCATACTCAAAGAAAGAGCTTGGATAGCAATTAAGTAAATAATCAAGGAAAACTTCACTGATATCCTAGAACTAGAGGGGGAAATAGTCATTGAAAGAATGTACTGATCACCTCCTGCAAGGGACTGCAAAACATAAATGCCAAGGAATACTGAAGCCAAATTCCAGAATTATTGAATCAAGGAGAAAATTCCCCAAGAGGCCAGAAAGAAGCAATTCAAATAACAAGGTGAGACAGTCAGGATTACACAGAATCTGGCTGTATCAACATGAAAGGATCTAACATTCTGGAATATGGTATTCCAGAGGGCAAGCAAGTTGTATTACAACTAAGAAGCAACTACCTGGCAAAATTGAGCTTTTTCAGGGGAAAAAAAGGGACACTTAATCAAACAGGTGAATTTCAGACTTTCCTCAAGAAAAGATCAGAGCTAAACAGAAAATTTGATCTTCAAACAGGAGACTCAAGAAATGTATGAAAAAGTAGATACGGGAAAAGAATAAGATTTATAATCATTAATATTAAAAATGTTACATCCCTGATTGGGAAGAAGATTTTCATAATTCTTGAAAATTGTTATTAGAAGGAATATACTTAGGTTGAAAGTATAGTCAATGTTGATTTAATGGGATGACTTTAAAAAATTAAGACAGCAAAAGGGATGAATTGCAATAAGATAAGAAGTAAAGGAAGGCAGGATGGTGTTAATTATGTCATATGAATAGGTGCAAAGGACATATTACAAGAAAGAGAAAAAGCAGAGAGTGAGAACTGTTTGAAGTTTACTCTCTTTGGATTTGAATCAAAAAGGGAAAAGCATATAAACTCATTTTGAATTATAAATTTACCTTATGAACTCCAGGGTGGAACCAAGATGGCAGTGCGAAGCTAACAAGCTCTCACAACTTTTCCCTACCAAGATAATCAAAGTCTCTTCACTGACAATAAAATCAAAGATCCACCAAGCAAAAGAGAAGATCCAAAAAGGTTTTCAACATTCCTCTCTTTTGGGGAAAAGGTGAAGTAAAGCCAAGTGAGGCTGGAGAGGGATTTAGGAGAGAGGATTTAGGCCACAATTCAGTCCAGGACCCAACAGTGTGACTTGAACATAGGTCCCAGAAGCTAGATAGCAGGATAGCCAGAACAGTTCCAATCCCAAACAAAGTCTCAACCCTGGTAATACCAGGGCAAAATACAGGACTGGAATGGGAACAAACCACTTATTAGGCAGAAGCTGTACATAAAGGAGGAGATAAACCTTTGCAAACATGTTGGCCAACAACAAGCCAGGGATAAGACCCCAGCCCCAGCATAAAAAGCTTAGATCTATACACCCCATACCCCAGTAGCAGAGCAAATACAACAAAGATGAGCAATAAACCTAAAATAGCATTTACTATAGAAAGTAACTTTGCAGTTAAAAATGATTGCTCACAGGGGAAGTCTCAAAAGAGTTTATGAATTAGACTAAAATCCAATAGCTCATAGAAGATTTTTTAAAAAGAATTAAGAAATGAAAGAATAGAGGGAAAAATTGGAAAAAGAAATGAGAGTCATGCAGGAAAATTATGAAAAATTGACCAAAGAATTTAACTCTGTTAAAAGTAAAAATAACGTACAGGAAAAGGAAACAAAAAAAGTTAATTAAAGGAAATAAAACCCTAAAATTAGAATTGAACAAATAGAAACCAATGAATATACAAGACTTCAGGATTCCATCAAACATAATAAAAATGTTGAAAAAACTGAAGAAAATATAAAGTAATTTTTTTTAGAAAAAAAACAAACAACCTGGAAAATAGATCCAGGAAAGATAATTTATGAATGATTGGACTACTAAAAAGCCTATGTCAAAAAAATAAGAACCTGGAAAACACCTTGCAGGAAATTATCCAGGAACACTGTCCAAGTATACTAGAACAAGAAGACGATATTACCATTGAAAGAATACACAGAATCCTTCCAAGATAAAAACTCCAAGGTCTATTATAACCAATAGATCAAATAAAGAAAATTCTACAAGCAGCAAAAAGGAAACAATTTAAATTCAAAGGAAACACAATCAGACTCACACAGTACTTAGTCTCAATATTGAAGGACCAGAGGACCTGGAATATCATATATTAGAAAGCAAAGAACATGGAATTACAACCAAGAATTTACTACCCATCAAAATTCAGCATATATTGACAGAGAAAAAGGATGGAGGTTCAACGAGATAAAGGATTTCCACAATTTCCTGAGAAAAATATCCCAAAAGTGAACAGAGAATTCAATCTCCAAATACAAGATTCAAAAGATTTATGAAAAGGGGAAGGGCAAAACAAAGCAAAACATATGTTAATCAAGACCATCAAATTGTATAAAACCCTAAGAGGGAAGATATAACACTTATAACTCATGAGAATTGTACTTCTCTGAGGATATTTTAAGGTTCAATATAATTGAAGAGATTGGACTTAGAGGGAATGGGTATGGTTACATCTTGTCTCTCTATTGCAGAGATCCAAGAGGGCATCACTATTTTTTGAGACAAAAAACCCTGATTAAAAGCAGGGGTGTCTACTCTAAAATTAAGTGTCTCAGTGTCCTTTGACCTACTCTAATTCTGCTGTGCTCAAAAAGCTTGACACTATCTCTGATGAAGGCATCATAAAGTAGGAAGACCTTAATTAGTGTCTCCTGGAACTAGCTCTACTAGATCTAAAACTATGCTATAAAACAGCACTCATCAAAAATTCCCAGTACTATTTAAGAAATAGAGGAATGGATCAATGGATTAAGATAAGTTCAAAAGAGACAGTAGTAAATGACTACAGTAGTCTACTACTGTACTACAAACAGTAGTCTACTATTTGGAAAAACCCAAAGACATTAGTTTCAAAAATAAGAACTCACAATTTAGCAAAAATTATTCAGAAAACTAGAAAATAATATGGCCAAAACTCAGCATAGATGCATATTTCACACCCTGTACTAAAACATAGTCAAAATGAGGACAAGATTTAGACATAAAGGGTAACACCATAAACAAACAAATAGGCCAAGAAATATCCTACCAGATCTATGGAAAGGAGGCAAATTTATGACCAAACAAGAAATAGAATACATTATAAAATGCAAAATGAATGATTTTGACGATATTAAATTAAAAAAGGTTTTACACTAATAAAACCAATGCTGCCAAAATTAGAAGGAAAGCAGAAAGCTTGGAAACAATCTTCATTACTTGAAGTTCTGATAAAGTTTTCATTTCTAAAACATATAGATAACTGCAACAATTTATTATGTTGCAAGTCATTCCCGAATTGATAACTCAAAGGATATGAATAAACAGTTTTCAATGAATAACTTAAAACTATGTATAATCATATGAAAAAAATGCTCCATACCATTATTGATTAGAGAAATGTAATTTAAAACAACTTTGAGGCCTCACACTTTCTCAGTTTGTCTCAGATGACAAAAAAGGAAAATGATGAATGTTGGAGAGGTTGTGGGAGAATTGATTTAATGTATTGCTGGTGAAGTGGTGAAGTGCTTCAGTCATTCTGGAGAACAATATGTCCAATGAGTAATAAACTGTTCATAACCTTTGATTCAGTAATTCCAATTCTAGGCCTATATCCAAAAGAAATAAAAAAATGGGAAAACTCCACATGTTCATAGTCTAAATATTCATAGTAAGTTCAAATATTCATAGTAACTTTTTGTAGTGGCAAAGAATTGGAAATTAAGGGAATGTCCATCAAATGAGGAATGATTAAACATTCTATAAAAAAAACTATAAATAGTTGAACTCTAGAGAAGCATGGAATGAATTACAGGATCTGAGACTGAACAAAGGGAGGAGAACCAAGAGAACAATATACACATTAACAACCTCATTGTAAGATGATCAACACTGATGGAAGCCCCTCCTCTCAGCAGTTCAAAGAACTAGGAGAATCCTATTAGCCCTGCTATGGACAATGTTAAACCCATCCAAAGGAAGAAAAATAAAACAAAACAAAACAAAACAAACAAAAAAGTCCTTCAGAATTTGATGAACATGACATAAACTTTGTAAAAAATTCTCTTCTGTATTTCTTTCATCCTTATTCCTCATACTGAAAATAACTAATCTGTAAACATGCTTAAGACAAATGTGCATGGACAATATTAACCTGACTATTCGCAGCTGAGGGCAGCAAAGTGGGAAGGGATGGTGAAAGGAAATTTTATAATTTAAAAATATACATATTCATATGGGTGAGTGTTGAAAAACTTCCATAACATGTATTTGGAATAAAGAAAACATCAATGAAAAGAGAAAAATTATCTCACCCTTCAGGTATTAGGGGTGAAAGGGAAGGAGGGGTTCAAAGAAGGAACAGAAGAAAAAAAGAGGAAAAAGGAAAGGAGAAAAGCAGAGAGAATGACTGATAGAAGGGGGACAGACTAAGGGAGACACTATTCAGAAGCAAAATACTAGTGAGGAGGGACAAGTCAAAAGGAGGAAAAAAGTACAGAGGAGAGATAGCATGGAGATTAATAAAGAATTGGTAATTATACCTGTGAACATGAATGGGATGAACTCTCTCATAAAGTGAAAGCAAATAGTAGAGTGGGCTAAAAACCAATATCCTACAATAAACACATTTGAAGAAGAAAGTGGCACACAGAATAAAGGTAAAAGTCTGGAGCAGAGTACATTAGACTTTGGCTGAAGTGAAAAAAAAACAGCAGTGAAAATCCTTATCTCAGACAAAGCAATAGCAAAAATAGATCTCATTAAAAAGGAAAGTACAATCTCCTGAAAGGTATCATAGACAATCAAGTAATTTCAACACTAAACATCTATGCAGCAAGTGGTATAATATGAAGATTCTTAGAGGAAAAGCTAAATCAATTACAGTAAGACATGGAAAGCAAAATGATACTTGTGGGGGACCTCAACCTCCCTCTCTCAGAAATAGATAAATCTAACCATAAATAAACCAAAAGGAATTTAAAGAGGTGAACAGGATGTAAGAAAAGTTAGATAAGATAGACCTCTGGAAAAAAAAATTGAATGAGATAGAATGGAGTGAACCTTTTTTAATTTGGTACATGGCACTTACACAAAAATTGACCATGTATTAGGGCATAAAAGTATCATAATAAAATGTAGAAATAATAAATGCATCCTTTTCAGATCATGAAAGCAATAAAAATCACCTGCAATAAAGGTCCATGGAGAGGTAGATCGAAACTTCATTGACAACTAAATAACATAACTTTAAAGATGAATTGGTCAAACAATAAATCATAGAAAGAATTTATAATTTCATCTATGACAATGATAATGACATACCAATACACGTAGGATACAATCAAAATAGTCATTAGGAGAAATTTTATATCTTTAAATGAATAAAATAGAGAAAGAGGAGATCAATGAACTGGGCATACAACTTAAAAAAAGCTAAAAATACACAATTAAATATCAAATTAGAAATTCTAAAAATCAAAGGAGAAATTACTAAAATTGAAAGTAAAAATACTGTTGAACTAAAAATGAAACTGAAATTGGTTCTATGAAAAGAACAATAGGGGTGGCTAGGTGGTATAGTGGATAAAGCACCAGCCTTGGAGTTAGGAGTACCTGGGTTCAAATCTGGTCTCAGACACTTAATAATAACGTAGCTGTGTGGCCCTGGGCAAGCCACTTAATCCCATTTTCCTTGCAAAAACCTTAAAAAAAGAAAAGAACAATAAAATAAATAAATCTTTGATTAATTTGGTTAACAAAAAAGCAAGAATAAAAAACAAATTAATATCAAAATGAAAAAGATGAATTCATCACCAATGAGGAGGAAATCAAAATAAAAATTATGAGCTATTTTGCCCAACTTCATTCCAAAAAATTTGACAATCTAATAAAAAATGAAGAATGTCACAACTACATAAATTTGCGCAGATTAAAAGAAGATGAAGTTAAATATTTAAATAACTCCGTTTAAGGAAAAAAAAAAAACATTGAACAAGCCACCAATGAAATCCTTAAGAAAAAAATCTCCATGGCCAAATGGATTATCCAGTGAATTCTACCAAGTATTCAAGAAACAATTCTTACTTCCAATTCTATATCAACTATTTCAAAAAATTGGTGAAAATGGAGTTCTGCCAAATTCCTTCCATATCATGATATAGTTCTAAAACTTACCTAAACCAGGAAGAGTCAAAACAGAGACAGAAAATTATACCTTTTTCCCTAATGAGTATTAATAGAAAAATTTTAGATAAAATAGTAGCGAAGTGACTATACCAAGTTATCACTTGGATCATACCCTATAATCGAAAATAATCTATACTAGGAATGTAGGGTTGATTCAATGTAAGGAAAGCTATCAGCATAATTGTCCATATCTATAACAAACCTAACAAAAATCAAATTATTATTTCAAGAGATTTTGAAAAACTTTTGGCAAAATACAGCACTCATTCCTCTTCAAAACACCAGAGAGAATAGGAATAAATGTGCTGTTCCTTAAAACAAAAAGCAGCATACATTTAACATCATCAAAAAATTCTAAATGTAATGAAGTTAAGCTAAAAGCATTTTCCATGAGATCATGGGTGCAACAAGGATGCCCATTTTCAGCCCTTTTTTTCAATATCATTTTAGAAATGTTAACTTTGAGAATAAGAGAAAAAAATGTTTAAGGTAATAGAACAGGTACTAAAGAAACAAAATTCTCATTCTTTGCAGATATGATAAAATGTTTAGAGAATCCAAGAAAAACATTTTAAAAACTACTTGAAACACTTAAAAACTCTAGCAAAGTTACAGGATATATAAACTCCTATAAATCATTAGTATTTCCATATATTACCAACAAAACACAGCAGCAAGAAATGGAAAGAGAAATTCCATTTAAACTAAGTGCAAACAACATAAAATACTTGGGAGCCTACCTTCCCGGGTAAATTCAGAAACTATATAAAAATAACCATAAAACACCTTTCACACAAATAAATCAGATCTAAATATTTGGGCAAATGTCAATTGCTCATGGACAGCCTGAGTTAATATAATAAAAATTGACAATTATACCTAATTAAATTACTAGTTCAGTGCCATTCCATCAAACTACCAAAAAATTACATTTTGGGGCTTTTAAAAACAGTCACTAAATTGATATTGAGGAACAAAAGATCTAATGTATCAAGGGAATTAACAGAAAAATGCAAAGGAAGGTGGCCTCCCATAGCAACATCTAAATTATTTCCTAAAGCAACAGTCATCAAAGCTATGTGGTACTGGCTAAGAAATAAAGTGGTGGATCAGTGGAATAGACTAGGTGCAAAAGAAATAGTAGTAAATGACTATGGTAATCTGATGTTTGATAAACAAAAAGATTGCATATTGTACAATAAGAACTCACTCACTCTTTGATAAAAAGTGATGGAAAAACTGGAAGATTGTTTGGCAGAAACTAGGCATAGACCAACATCTCTTACCCTATTCCAAGAAAACAGTTGAAATAGGTACAGGATTTAGACATAAAAGGTAATATCATAGCCAATTAGGACAACAAAGAATGGTTTATAAGTCATATCTATGAAACATTTTATGAGCAAATAAGATATAGAGAACATTGTAAAATGCAAAATGAATAATTTTGATTACATTCAATTGAATTTTTTTATACAAATAAAGCCAATGCAAACAAGATTAAAAAGGAAGGAGACTGGGAAACAATTTTTACAACTAATGTTTCTGAGAAAGGACTCATTTCTAAAATACATAGAGAACTGTGTTAATTTTATAAGAATGCAAATAATTCTCCAATTGATAAATGGTCAGAGATATGAAAAGATAATATTCATGTGAAAAAAATTAAAGCTATCTGTAGTCATGTGAAAAAATTTTCTAAATTATTATTGATTAGAGAAATACAATTTAAAGCAACTCTAAGAAACTACCTCAAACCTATCAGATTGACCACCATATCTATAAACAAAAATGCTCCATGTCTGAGGGGATGTGGGAAAACTGGGACACTAATACATTACTAGTGGATTTGTGTACTGATCCAAATCTTCTGGAGAGCAATTTGTAATTATGTCTACATAGGATTACAACTTTACCCTTTGATCAAGAAATGCTACTATTAAGTCTGTATAAGAAAGAGATCACAAAAAAGGGTAAAACACCCACATACAGAAAAATATTTATAGCAGCTCTTTTTTGTAAGTAGAAAAGAATTGAGGGGATGCCCATCAATTAGGGAATGGCTGAACAAATTGTGATAGATGAATATAATGGTGCACATAAGAAAATCATGAGGGATAGGACTGCATAGAGTGGCCTGGAATGCTGAGTGACGTGAGCAGATGCAGAAAAACATTATGAACATTTTAACATTGGGTGATCAATTTATGATGTGATGTGATGGATTTGTTCATTTCAGCAACACAATAATCAAAGACAGTTCTAAAAGTCTCTTAATGGAAAATGTCATCCATATCCAAAGAAGGAACTGTAGAGCTTATATGCAGACCAAAGCTTATTATTTTCAATTTTTATGTTATCTTAGGCATTATTATTATTTATTTCTAATTTTTTTCCATTTCAATATTATTCTTCTTTCACATGATTAATATGGATTTATGTTTATTATGATTATACATGTATAGCCTATATTAGAAGGTTTTCTGTCATGGATGGAGGAGGAAAGAGAAGGAAGTTGAAAGTGTAACACCTTGAAAAATAATAAAATTATTGAAAAAGATAATTGCATAGAGTTGGAAAAGTAAATAAATAAAATATACAAATAAATAAAATCTGACTCTACCACTTAGTACATCACTTACCTTAGGCAAATCAGTTCCTCTTCCTAGGCTTCATTTGGTTCATTTTTAAAGGAGAGATTTGGGCTAGAAACAAAATCCATTCTAGTCCTCAATCTATGATCCCACACACCTAAACAAGAAATACTCAAATATGTTCTTCTTTGTACCACCCTGACTTTTATAACCCAAGTGTCTACCTACTGTATGACTCAACTCCTAACTTTATTGAACAGTATATTCTATATTGGATTATGAATTCAATTATTAGTGGCTATATAGTAAATAATTAAAGATATCATAGACTCATTAACAACAGGCTATGACAAATTAAGATTTATTTTTAATTTTGGCAGGGTTCTCAACCTTGAGTAGATTTAAGAAATGCTATAGATATGATTTATCTAGATGTTAATAAAATTTGATAGAGTGCCCCATACTATTCTTGTATAAAAGATGGAGAGATGTGGACAGAATGCTTAGAACAGTGAGTTGGACTGAGATAAAATTCATGTCCAAACTCAAAAGAGTAGATGTTAATGATTCACTACCAAACTGACAGAAGGAATCCAGTTGTGTGCCCCTACAACCTGTAATTGAGTCTTTTTAATTATTTGGATAAAGGCATACACTTCAGATTTATAAATGATACAAAACTGGAAATGGTACTGGTTGGTGGAGTCAAGATCCAAAAGATCCTTGAGAAGACAAAAGTCTAAGGATCATTATAATGAGATGATAGAGAGATTGAATGAAGATCCCTTCTATAATCCAACTAGACTAACTTCCCTTTCTTGTCACTTAAATGATTGCATCCTCTATCCCCAAGTCTTTTCCTGGAATATACTTACTCCTCATGTCCATCTTGTAGGATCCCTAATTTCTAGGGTCAGCTGGGAGGCCTATTGCCTTGCAAAAAAACCAATTGCCAAAATTATTAAATGCTTATTATGTATTGAAAACACAATTAGAAAACTTGAGACAGATTCTGCTCTCAAGATTTCACATTCTAGTTTGAGGAGTTAACACACATAAAGGGGTCAAGTTCTATTCATGGCAGCTAGAATGGACAAGAAGCTCTGAAAATAAATTAATAATGTAGACAACAATGCTCTGAGGACCTTAGCAGGCAAGCAGGGGAGATGATTACTGATCAAGAGAAGAGTGGGTCCAAAGGTCAGAATTTAGTGGTACCCTAGGAGACAGACTTAAGATGATTATGGGTATTGAGAACCTATTGGGAGCTCTTTGAAAAAATGAGACTTGGTGGGATATGACCTATAACCAAAACATAACTTGCATAGTAAGTAAAAGGAGAAAATAGTATCACTTATTAAGAAGATAATCTCATATAAAAGGAAATTCAGGAATCAAGTTACTTATTAAGGGAGATGGTTGGTTGGTTCTTGTCCTTCATCATCAAAAAAGACCAAAATGACATCAATGTTTGAGACAAATTGCAGTGTGTCCAACTGTGGCTGATGAGACAAATATGAACTTGGAATTCTTTACCACAGTTTGGGCACAAATAGTCCATGTGAATAGCTGGGGTGGGTACTTTAAACTTATGAATGTCACATTTCCTTTGAGCTGCTTCAATTCTACCTTCCTCATAGAGTGCAGCACACTCCTCACATAAAAAAGGAAGTTCAGGAATTCAGGAACAAAATTAGTAAAAATGGAGGATATAGATGAAAGGGAGAGAGAGAGAGAAAGAGAGAGAGAGAGGCTGAGAATGATGGAGACAAAAACAAAAGTGTCCATCTGGACAAAAGGAGAAACAGAGCCTAGGAAACAGGTCACAAGCAGTCACAGAAGCATGTTAAAGAAATGATGGGGAAATTCAATTTTCAGAATATCCTTTGGAGCCTTATCTGTCTCAAGGAGAATTTCTAGCAATTTCAAGTATTACATTAATTATAATTTCATCCTTTAATATGTTACTAGACCAGTTAAAGGGAACTGATATCCTGGACTTTATTTTTATCAACAAGAAAAAACATTGTTAGCGTGGAAAGTATAGAAACAGGGGAAAGGGAAGATTCTATTTTAAAACTTGTAATAAAGAAATAGTGGGTTGCTGAAATATACTCAGACATTGAATATAGATTTTTGTACCAGAGATGTTAAAGTATTTAGAGAAAGTATAAATAGACTGGCACAGGCTGAAATTTTACAAGGGAAAGTCATCCTGGAGGGGAATGGAAGCTCTCAAGTGTAAACTTTTAGAAATGAAAATATATAATTCCAAGCAGAAGGAAAAGGAGGAAATGTCTGAAGATAAAGATGTGGGTGTACAAAGAATCCATCATCCACCTTAAACTATTAAAAAGCATGTAAAAATTGAAAATGAAACCAAAATGAGCTTAGAAGTGTTGCACCATATTGTAAGAATAGTATTAGATTGTCAAAGACCAAAATGAAGAGAGACTGGAAAAGAAAGATAAGGTCAACAAACAAGTTTGGGTTTTTTTAGATCTATATTGTGTAAAAAGCATGATCACTGCTCAGGGTAGATAAGATGACAACCAAAATCAGAGAGAAGGATAAATTATGCAACCTACGTTTTGAATTCTACTTTCTCTCTGATGAGGTGAATGGTCTGGTTAATAGGTAGTTACAATACATTTGAGTTAATATTAAGAAAAAAACTTGATTATAGAAATTTAAGACTAAGTTTTAGCACCCATTTGAACTGTATTCCAGGGTACTAAAATACTGATGGACGTGATTTTTGACTGCTATAACTGCTCAGAATAGTTGCAGAAAGCATCCATCTGATAGTACAGGATCAGAGATAGACCAGCATTCTATTTCTAAGGGAGAGCAATGAATTCTGTAACTAATGTCAATTTCATAATTAATAGCACTGGAATGAATTCTTAAAGGAGAATATGGAAAAAGACATGATTTCCAAGAGTAAATGTCCCAGACTCATAAAGAATGTTGGTCATATTCAACCAAATTTATTTTTATAGTGTTAGTAAAATTTAGATCAGATAAATACCCAAGATAAGATTATAACAGTTTTAGACTCAATTGAATCAACTAACATTTATGAATCACTTATGTATCAGGAACTGTTCTGAGTGTTCTGAGCACGAAAGTGAAGCATTTCCTTCCCTGATCATTTTTCTATTGGAAGTAAAGAACATGTCCACTTATAACTTAATTTAAAAATTTACAAAGGTATTTTTTGCAAGGTAATGTGGTTAAGTGGCTTGCCCAAGGCCACACAGCTAGGTAATTATTAAGTATCTAAGGTCAGAGTTGAACTCAGGTACCTGACTCTAGAGCCAGTGCTCTATCCACTGTGACACCTAGCTGCCCCCGCAAAACACTTTAAAAATATTTCTTTTCATCTTACAGCAACTCTCATAATAATTCTTCCTTTCTATATTTGTTACATATAGCTTCCTTTCATTCCTTCTATGATATAACTAAACTAACCTTCCTTTCTTGACACTTAAATGATTGCATTTTCTAAATTCAAGTCTTTACCTGGAATGTACTTACTCTTCACTTCCACCTTGCACAATGTACTGGAATGTTCTTCCATCTTGTAGAATCCCTAATTTCTAGGATCAGTTGTGGGGCCCCATTGCTTTGCAAAAAAACAAAAAAAGAAACACTAATTTCCTTAAAGATATGAAATGTCCCTGAATATTACTGCATTCTTCCCTACCTCACTCCCAAAGACCCTGTATTTATGTATATTTTGTATATCCCTCTATTTAATCAAGTTGTTTGGTGTCAGGGATTGGTTTGATTTTGTTATCTGTGTTATCAGGGTCTCTAGCTCATTGGAAGTTTTTCATAGATATTTGTGGGTGATTAATTAATTTAACTTATAACTTGAGTTAACTTACATAGGTCTTGTTTTTCCTTACCTATAGGAAAGGGAATTATACTTGATGATCTTTAAATTACCTTGTGGTCTAAATTTGTAATATGAAGATCTTCCTATAAAAGTAGCTTACAAGGGGCTAATGATTTCTCACTGATTCTTATAGTTAACAGTGTAGGACTTAGATTGTTTATCTGCTATTTCTGATTTCCAATATCTGAGTGCTTACCTCATTTTCTATCCATATTTAGCCTCAATGATACTATTGTGCTTTTCTGAGAATGAAACTCATGCTTTGAATTTGTATGGTCTTCCTGAAACTGGCCAAATCATATATCAAGGGTCAGAGGAAAATATCGTTTTTGTTTTAACTTTTTTTCTTATTAAGTATGCTCCATAGTATAGTTTTAGGTCAGGAACAATATCTATTCAATTTAGCACTTTCAATAAGCTGTTCAAACATAAACTTATTTCAAACAAATAATTGGAAGCAAAATTAATCACAAATCAGAAGTAGATTATCCCAGTGCTTTGAAACATTATTATAGCAATAATTTACAATTGCTTAGTTATAGAAAACCCCAATTCTAGAGTGCAGCTACCATGAATCCCCACAGTAAGATTCTATAGGTGCCAAATACAAAGACCAAACTGTGGTTAAACAAAGCATAATCTAAAAGTAGTGTGCATATTCATACAATATGATAGAATAAGAAAAATGAGAAATTTCCATTTTACTTGGAAAAGAAATGATACCGCTGTCTGAGAAACAATTTGCCATTTTCTTCTGGACTGCTTGAATGTCCTTTCTTAGAGAGTTTAATGTTAAAGCTATAAAACGGAAAGGGTTAAAAGTAAGCCACTTTCATGAACTTTCACGCTTTCAAAACTATGACCTTGTTATCAGGGAGAAAAAAGAAATCAAACTGGTGGTAGATAAAATATTATTCAGAAGACACACTGTGTTCAAGGCCCAAAAATATTTTTTCAGTATCTTTTCATGAGTATGTTCTAGAAGTTTATGGCCTCCTTTAAGAGGAATCTATCATGATAGACTCAAAACAAAAATGTCTAATATAAAACCATGGTTTCTATGCATAGATTCCATAAACTACAGATTCCATTGTTGGGAAGTTGTCATAGTGGTATCATAACCATCAGTTCTAATTTTGTAACAGTGGCAAAGGAGAAACTCACAGCTCCAGGTTTTAAGTGCTTTTCTCCTTTGTTTGAGTTTTCATAATATTCACTCTAGGTATGGTGCAGATTTCTACTGGGCTTCTCCTACTACACAAAAGATATCGTACCTCAACCTGTCTAGGTTTCCTCAGTTCCCATTGCAGACATTATCATCAACCACTTTTATTCTTAGAGCATTGCTCGGATAACTAATTGGAAGTTTAAAATTATCTAACCTTTTAAGATCATAGCTTTCTTTAGTAGTGATATTGGGGATACAGATGATCTTCTCCCTCGGCCCTGACTCCAATGAGTGATTCTGTCATGCAATTATTTCCCATCACTAATCAGACCTATTTCTCCAATGTTATAAGAATTGCATACTTGACTCTTTCAAGAAATCCTAACACACTTTCAGAGTTCTATTCCATGACATGAAACTCCTTGTAATTCCTTAACTCCATTACCTGGGATGTTCACAATTTTTTAAAAGGTATCAGAGTCCAGACACATCTTGATTCATCCTTTTTGTTATGTTTTGTTTTAATGATATTTAATTATATGTTGACATTTTTTTAGGATTCATTGTTTAGAAGATTTTGAGTTCTAGATTTTTCTCCCTTTCCTCCCCTCTTCTTAAAATGTTAGGCAATTTGATATGTCATGTATGTGAAGTTATGCAAAACATGTTTCCATATTAGTCATAGCTTGGAAAGAAGAAACATGACAAAAATAAAAAAATACCCCCAAAATAAAGTAAATGAAAAAGGTATGATTTGATCTGCATTGAGAATTCATCAGTTCTTTCTTTGTGTATGGTTAGTATTTTCCTTCATAAGTTCTATGTACTTTCTTGGATCATTATATTTTGAGAATATCTAAGTCACTCAAAGCTGATCATCATATAATATTGCTGATATTATATTCAGTGTTTTTCTGCTTTCTGGTCATTGTATTTTGCATGGGTTCATACAAGTCTTTCCAGATTTTTTGGAAATCTTCCTGCTCATCATTTCTTAATGTACAATATTCTATTACTTGTTTAGCCATTCAATTGATATGATTCTCCTCAGCTTCCGATATTTTACCACCACAAAAAGGGTGGCTATAAATTATTTTATACATGTGATTCCTTTCTCCCTTTTTATGATCTCTTTGAGATACAAACCTAGTAATGATATTACTGGATCAAAGGGTATGCACAGTTTGTTTGATCTCTGGGCAATATTCCAAATAACCCTCCAGAATTGTTGGAACAGTTCCCAGCTCCACCAAGAGTCTATTAAAATCCAGATTTTTCCCCAAATCCTCTCCACCAATAATTTTTCTGTTTTTTGACTTATATTTTTATTAAGTTTAGGGACTGATTCATCAATTGTGTGCCCTTATCGAAGAAAGAGGCAAAGACAAAGAGAATCAGTTCTCAAATGATCATCTAACAGTACAATATAATATGGGAAATATTTACTTACCATTATTTTGCTATAAGAAGTAAGATGATTCAAAAAAGTCATTATAGACATGAATTGTTTTAGAGTAATGTCAGTAGAAGTAAATGACCAATTTATACTACAGCTTTAATGTTATTAAAATGAATAATTTTATTTGTAAGAAGTCTTTTTGTAGGGGCAAATAATTGGAAATTGAGGGGATGACCATCAATTGGGGAATGGCTAAATAAATTATTGTATAAGAATGTTATGGAGTACTATTCTACTATAAGAAACCATGAAAGGTTGAACTCTAGAGAAGCATGGAATGACTTGCAGTATCTGATACTGAGTGAAGGAGCAGAACCAAGATAATATTCTACACATTTAAAACATTGTGAGATGATCAACTATGATGGATGCAATTCCTCTTAGAAGTTCAAGAGGGCTAGGACTATCCTGGGAGACTTTTATGGACAATAATATCCACATCTAGACGAAAAAATAAAAACACAGAATCTGAATGAACATTATGTTCACTTTTTAAAAAATTTCTCTTATGTTTTTCCTTCCTAGTCCATGTTTTTTTCCCTTTAGTCCTAATTCCTCATGCTCAAAATGACTAATATGTAAACATGTTAACCACAAATGTACATGTACAATGTTCACTAGATTGTTCGCCATTGAGGGAAAGTGGGGTGGGAAGGGCGGGGGATAATTGGGTATCTTATAAATAAGTAAGTGGATGAAATTTGAAAAACTTTCATAATGTAATTGGAAAAATAAAGTAAAATATCAATTGAAAACATTTACAATTTTTTTTCATGGCAAGGGGGTTAAGTGGCTTGCCCAAGGCCACACGGTTAGGTAATTATTAAGTGTCTGAGGTTGGATTTGAACCCAGGTACTCCTGACTCCAAGGCTGGTGCTTCATTCACTATGCCACTATGGCAGGAAGTTAAACTAAATTTCTGCTATTTTCTTAGAGAAAAAAGATGTAAGGGATTGGTACAGATGTGGAATACTGCAAGTATTTTGAGATGAGGTAACAGTATAATTAGATTCACTAAATTATTTTAGTAAATACAAGTGATTAAAAGAGTAGATACAAGTGATATAAGATAATATTCCCAGAGTAGAATATGTATTTGTATATAATGTACTAAACAATGCAGATCAATAAAATCTAAAGAGACAAAAAATAAAAATATATATTTTATCCTCTGTTTTTTAATTATGAATGTCAGGACCTTTTCTAGTATTGTTATATATTTTATACAGGAGGTCTTTAGCACTTTGGCTCACTACATTTAATATAATTTCATTTGGAAATAGAAACACAACATCCTTAGGGGGGTTCTCCTCTAGGTCAACTTTTTGATGATAAAAGTAAACACTTCAGGTGTGCATATGTTTTATACCTATTTAGTAGGACAGAATTACAGTTGTTTAAATACCATCTTTTAAATGGATTAATGAAGTAAAAAAGAGTGACAGTTCTATCTTTCTGAAATAAGATATTTATGTGAAATCTTGTTACAATTTGAAGCAACTTTGAAAATATTGCCAAATTGTCCCAATTATGACTATAATCTCAGCAATTTATCATCTGATTAGCCACTCCAGGCAGGAAACTTACAATTTGAGTTCTTGTCCCAGGCTTGCCATTTATTTTATACAAGTTATAAATTTTATGTAAAATTTTGGGACTGACATCTAGAAGTCAGGATCACTTAATCCTGCTTCTTATAGTTCATCCAAATGAGAAGTAGGAGAAAATGCTGACAGACTTTAGGATACAGAGTATTTAGCTTTACAAAAGAAATAAAGTGAGAGTAAAAGCATATGTCTTGATGCTAATTTAGGCCTCTGAATTCAATTACAGTTTTTATATTAAGTTGGGAGACCTTAATATGTCTACATATTGTCTATACCCAAAATAAAAGAAACTAAAATAGAAGGATGATTATATGAGAAAGGAAGCAACTCACCTATCTATAGTAGTAGTATCATTAGGGAATGAATTCTAGGTAGCTCATGTTTTTTTAGACATAGAACTATTTATATCCATCTTTAATTCCACATAATTCCAAGAAGATATTTTAATTTAAAATCTAGATGTTCCAGCAACAATTTTCAGATATCATAGCTGTGACTGGTATTTTTTGACCATAGGCAAAACATTAAATATCTCTATGGATTAGTTACTTGATTTATAAATTAAAAATATATCTTTATCACAAGGTTCAGAATTGTGGAAAATTTCAATGTGCTAATAAATGTATCAGTGTCAAGGAAAAATGATATAAATCTTTCAATAAGTAAAGGGTATAAAGTATTTAAAATGTCATTGGTTTTCGTCCAAAATAAATGATATGAGATATAGTATGCTCCCTAGTTTGATATTTTTCTTATGTCAGAGACAGATATGTTCTAATGAAAAGAAATTAAGTCAGAAGACCAGAATTCAAATCATCAGAGCTCTGCTAAATTTCTTACTTGGTGACTTTGGACAAGTTACTCAACCTCTCTCTGCTTCTGTTTCCTTTGTGATATCAAACCTAATTCTGAATCTATGTACTTAGATGTTGAACTTCTGGACTAAAATTCAAACTTGTATAGTTAAAGCAAAATTAATTTGCTCAATAACTGGGTACAAAAATATATCTCACTTTTTCCTAAATGTATCATTATCATGAATCTTTTTTTTAGCTATAATGGCTTTTTACAAGCCACTTAACTACTTATCTCAGTTTCTTCTTAGTTTCAAAAGGGGGTTAATATTTGTATTATCCAACTCACAAGTGTGTTTAGAAGAAACACACTTGTGTTTATGAATGAGTAAGGCTAGAGCCCTGTTGGTTATTGTACCCATTTAAAAGTAATTACCTCTACCAAATAAGAACATTTCTTGATTCAATCCATCAGAAACCAGATGAACTATTTCTACATATCTCTTTGAGTCAGTCCTTGTATAAAAAAACTGGTCAGGCCCTAAGGAATTTGCATAAAAATTAACTGCACCCATTTTCTTGATATTTCCTAGACTTCTAAGATACTCTGTTATCTAAAGTACTGGGAGCTTCTCAGTCACTCCTCATTAAAAGGTTTCTCAGCAGTATACCCATATGATCATCCTGCTCAATGGTAAGTTTCCTGAGTATTATTGTCTTAGTCATTTTTGTAGCTTCTCTTTAAGATCTAATGAATAATTATCCAAGTAGATACTTAATGAATGTTTCCTAAATTGTGTTGAATTAAGTTGATTTTACTCAGTTACAAAATGGGAGGGGGGGGTGTTAAAACAAAGCAATCTTTTCCCCATGGTGTATTCTTTGTTTTTCTCCTATCTCTTAAGGAAAGTGGCAAGATATTTTTATGCTCAGGGAGGATAATATTCAATGGATTTCCCCCCCCCCCATCAAAACAAGGCAACTTTTCACTCCTCTTTTTCAAAAAAATAAAAATAAAAGAAATATTTTATTTACTTTCAGTTTTACAATTTTCCCCTAATTTTCCCCACCCCCCCCATAGAAGGCATCTGTTAGTCTTTACATTGTTTCCATGGTATACATTGATCTAAGATGAATGTGATGAGAGAGAAATCATATCATTAAGGAAGAAAGATAAAATAAAAGAAATAGCAAAATTACTTTTTAAATTTTTTTAAATTAAATTTAAAATTAAAATTATTTTTTAATTAAATGAAATAGTCTTTGGTCTTTGTTCAAACTCCAAAAATTCTTTCTCTGGATACAGATAGTATTCTCCATTGCAGATAAAAATTGTGCCTGATTGTTACACTGATGGAATCAGCAAGGTCATTAAGGTTGACCATCATCCCCATGTTGCTGTTAGGCTGTACAACGTACTGTTCCATGACATACCTATACCACAATTTGTTAAGCCATTCCCCAACTGAAGGAAATTCACTTAATTTCCAATTCTTTGTCACAACAAACAGGGCTGCTATGAATACATTTGTGCAAGTGATGTTTTTACCCTTTTTCATAATCTCTTCAGTGGTTTCTACTCCTCTTAAATAAGAATTAGCCCTCTACATGACAGCATTATAACTTCTTCCAAAATATATCTGTAATATAATTATACCTCCTCAATAATTGCTTCAAAGTTCTCTGAAATTTTTATATCCTTCCTCTGCAAGAAAAATCCTCACATACTTGCTAGATGGTACCTGGGTAATTTTTTTCTGTTATCAGATTTTTATGTATTAAATTAAATTCAAAATAAAATTTGGGTAAGTGCTTTTGCAGGTAAATTTTTAAAATTATGGAATTTTACATTTTGAATATTTTTAAAGCAAAGACCTTAACTCAGAATATTTTCTTTTGTAATTTAATTTTTAATAAACAAAATTCAAGCTTATTTTTAAAAAGTCTTGATAGGGTTCCTTTTTGACTCTTTTACTCTTTGGATTATTTCAGATAAAATTTTTAGTTATTTGATTATGCTTAAAATGTTAGAGTAGAGGGGTGGCTAGGTGGTTCAGTGGATAGAGCACTGGCCCTGGAGTTAGGAGTACCTGAACTCAAACCTAGCCTCAGACACTTAATAATTACCTAGCTATGTAGCCTTGGGCAAGTCACTTAACCCCATTGACTTGCAAAAAAATGTTAGAATAGGAAGAGGGTAGGTCTGATAATATATTGAGGTTTTACAATACAGAATATTCACTCTACAATAATTTAGAGATTCTATAGACCAATCTCATAATTTGAGAGTTGATGAAACTAAGGTACAAAAAGGATATGAGACTTTTGAGAATTCACTCTTATTGGCATATAATTAGATATTCTGTCCAGAAGAGCTTTTGCTACTTCACCATCTGAAATTTCTCTTTTTTTCTGTTTTATGAAAAATTCTCTGTTCACATATAATACAGTCCACATAAACTTGTAGAGGAATGGTGAAAGGAGAAGGGTTTATGTATGATTTTTGCAGGTGGGTTATTTTCTTGAAGTTATAGCATTGAAAGAGAAAGCCTGAGTATTATAATGTTTGAACTTCATTTTTGAAGAAGACCAGGACATCAGGGAGGTGATGCCAAGACAATCATGAGAATTGAATTTTGAGTGAGGGGAATGCTGTGTTAAGTCAACAGCCTCATTACCTCCTCCAGATTCATTTGATTCCAATGGTCAAATAGGAATTAGGATGATTTGGGATGGCCCTGGCTATGGAACAATTGGGGTTAAGTGACTTGCCCAAGCTTACATAACTAGTGAATATCAAGTGTCTGTTGTTGGATTCAAACTCCTGTCTGCTTGAATCCAAAACGAGTGCTCTATCCACTGTGTCACTAATTGCCCCCTAGGGAACATAGTAGAAGAATGCATGAAGAAGAGAAATGGGAGTCCTGAATTCTCCTGGGTAAATGTGATAAATTCTCCTAATCTCTCTGTCTTTATATGAACAAATGTAATATGGATGCATCATACTGGTACTCTACCTGTTTATTACTCTCACAGAGATATTGGCATGAATGAAATGTCTTGTTTAGAAAAGGTTGTAAATGATTTATTCCCCTTTTCCAGTGCAGTGATAGTCTAGATAAAAGCATATTGATTTCCCAGATTTCCTCATTGCAGTAAACTTTTTCAAGCACAAATTCAAAGGACTTTTCTATGAGGTCGTTTTTTTAAATTTAAAATCTGAATATACCATAATTTCTTTAGCCATTTGTTTAGACCTTTCCCAAATGATGGACATCCCCTCAATTTCCAATTCTTTGCCACAATAAATGGAGCTACTATAAATAATTTTATGCACGTGATAATTTTTTACCCTTTTTCATGATTTCTTCAGGGTATAGACTCAATAGTGATATTATTGAATCAAACGGTATGCACAATTTTGTTGCCCTTTGGGAATAATTATTGCCCTTTAGGCATAATAATCTCAATAAAGTACATTAATTCATTAAGGTTAATTCAGACCCTAGAGTTAGAAACAAGCAAAGGTTTTTTCAGAAAGACTTTATTTAGCCTTAACTAAAATTAAACAGCTTTTAGACAGAACTATTGTCATCTTTCCCATCAAATAAATGATTTTCAAAGTTATATTTTATTTGCAACTTGCTAATAACATTAATACCATTTCTTGAGAATGAATATCTGCATTTTCTTTAGGAATATAATTTTGATTTTTTTGTTTGTTTTGCAAGACATTGGGACTAAGTGACTTGCTAATGGTCAAGAAGCTAAGTTAGTACTGAGTGTCTCAGGTCAAATTTGAACTCAGGTCCTCCTGACTCCAGGTCTGGTGCTTTGTCCTCTACATCATCTAGCTGCCCCTCAGGGATATAATTTTGAAACTATAAATCAGTAGACAAAGCAGATTTTTACTCTACCCCCATTCTTAATTTCTCCTCTTTCATGCCAATAACTTAAGCATCAACAGTAACGAAGATATTTAAAATCTGATAAAAGGAACATATGGCTTGTTAAACATGGCATTTTGTATTTTGATGCCATTTTTACATTTCACTTGTCTTTGCCCATAGAAACATCATCTATGTCAGTAAAGTTTTGACCCACTTTCTTAATTAGGTAAACATATAATATATCTTCCAGTCTTTCCTCTAGGATTTAAACCACCCTTTATTTAATGGTTTAAAAGCACAAGGTATATCAAAAATCACACTGAGTGGAAAAATGTAAATGTTGGCTGAGGTAGCTAAAGTCCAGGAGAGATTCTTTGCCTTCTGGATAAAAATTGATCTGTGTTTGTTACATAATTTAGTCAATTATGTGGGTTCACTATGTGCACAATCCGCCACTTCAATGACTTGTAATATTTTTTTCTCTTTAGTCTCCCTTCTTTCCTTCCAATCAAAAATGACTGCCCTATCTATTTACATTCCTCAAAAAGGCATTTGCTTAAGAAGCTTTCTTTCTTAGCTAGTCTCCTTCCTTTCAACATTTCCACATAGAAAACCATATAGGAAGTCTATATAAATAATGTAGGAACTTCAACTTTTCCACTTGTGCTTTTGCATGCATCCTATAGCTAATTAGTTAACAGGCTTTTATGAAGTACTGATTATATGCCAGGCATTGTATCTGGCTTGTGTTACAAAGGAAAAAAAAAACAAAATATGGTCCCTATCTCAGGAGAGACAGCACACAAACAACTATGTATATACAAGAGTTGGATAGGATGAATTAGAGGCAGCCACCATGTTAGTAATTGATCAGGTTATCAAATGTTTCTTGAATTACAAATCCCTTGTTACCAACTGTTTGATTGTTAGCTGTTAATAGGTCTAATGGTCTTGGAATTCTCTAATTAAAATAATTATAAACTTATCCAGATGTTAAAATTCATCTTTTTTAATCCCCTAAATTATCCTGGATTCATCTAAGGTTTCCTCCATTGTATCTTCTCCCTAAGGCTTTTGACTCTTTTATTATGCTGCTCACAGCAAGCTTTGCTCAATTTCAAGATCTGGGATGGCCCTGGCTATGGAAGTTGCACCACTGTTTCCATGGACAGAAGTCAGGGAAATAACAACAAAACTTTTTTTTTTCTCTCTACCATCTGAGTTTGATGTGCAATATATTTGTGGTTCACAGGAGAAGAGATAATATTTGTAGCAAAAAGATGAGAAAAATTACTTAAATGGCTTTAGATAACAGATATGAGGGATTTGGGGAAATAATTATTTTTAATTCATTCTGAATGTATGATGGGCCTCATGTCAAATAAAAATTTTCTGTTTGACATACAATGTCCTTTAAACTAAATTCACTCTACCTTTCCCATCTTTTTGCATGCTACTTTCTGACATACACTCTTCCAACCAATGACATTGACTTCATTACTTTTACATAAATAAGACTCTCAGAGCAATTTTTTCTAATTTTTTCTCATGTTTGGAATGCCCTCCCTCCTAATCTCTGTCATTAGCTTCCCTGATTTTCTTTTAAGTTGCAACCTAATTAAGATCCCATCTTATATAGGAAACCTTCACTAACTCCTCTTAATTCTAGGATGTTCCCTCTCTTTTTTCTAACTTCTATTTTATCCATTTACAACTATATATATATATATATATATATATATATATATATATATATATATATATATATGGAGTATGACTGCTATGCATGCAATAACTTCTCAGAATTACAAATGAAAGATGGATGACACATTAAACATGAAAGGGGCATGAGCAACCCTAAAAGAGCTCAGCAAGCCCTCACCCCAGAGGCACTAGCCCAAACCATCTTAGCAAATGGGCTAAACCCATGGAAAGTAAATGACATGAATCAAACCCATTGATGAGTAAGGACACCATCTAGCACAAGAATGGGAATACTCCCTCCCTCCCAGCAGAATGAGTTGTTGAAAACAATTTGTTCCAATTGTAATGAAGACAGCTGAAACAGGGATTGTGAAGTGTTTAGAGCCTGGTCAGACATCAAAGCATACTGGGCATAAAGTCGTCTTGACTTTTTCCTTGCCACTAGACTTTGATGAATATGAAAGAAAACTAGTCTGATAACTGTGCAGCTCTGCCTCACTTAAATCCAATTCACATGGAAATCAAAACATCATCCAATGATATACTTTTGTTTGCAAGGTAATGGGGTCAAGGGACTTGCCTAAGGTCATATAGCTAGGTAATAATTAACTGTCTGAAACTGGGTAGGTTCTACTGACTACAGGTACTCTATCCACTATGACTTAACTATCCCATCCATTGACCCTTTTTGAAGGACAAAAAAAATTGCTTGCTTATAGTCTCCCTTATTTGATTGCAAATTTGATGCTAGGCACTATCTTTTGCCTCATTTTTGTATTCCTAGTACTTAGTAAAGTATGTGGTGTATATATAGGTACTTAACAAATGTCTATTAAAATTTTTTATAGTTCTATTTTGGGTTTTTTTTAGGTTTTTTTGCAAGGCAAACGGGGTTAAGTGGCTTGCCCAAGGCCACACAGCTAGGTAATTATTAAGTGTTTGAGACCAGATTTGAACCCAGGTAATCCTGACTCCAAGGCCGGTGCTTTATCCACTATGCCACCTAGCCACGGCTAAATATTTTATAGCTTTAAGAATGTGATGAAAAAATACAGATTAAAATAAAAGTATATCAGGCATGCATATATAAATATGCACACATGTATATATTGTATATAGCATTTGTGTGCATATACACATATAGCATGTATACATATGTGCAAATAAATACCACTTTAATTTTTACTAACATACTAATGAACAGGAAGAGGAAAAACTTTTCTTCTTCCCCAGATGAAACTCCCCATGATGATATAAATTTTCTCTTCTCCAAACTTCAAACAACATACATTCTCTGCCTTCCTTCTCAGTCCAGGGTCTTATCTCCTACATTTTTGGTAAAAATAGAAATTTTCTATCATGAGTTTCCTCTTCAATCTAAATCTATAGCTTGTCTCCCCAACTATATCCCCCACTTTATTTTTCATGGATCCTATCTATGAAGATGAGTTGCCCCTCCCAACTAAGACAAACATCTCTACTTTTGCCTTTGTTCTCATTCCATTCTTTTCCTCCTGTAACTTGCCCCTTTGATCATCATCTGTTTCCTAATCTTCAACCACTTCCTTTCAACTGGCTCATTTCAAGAATAGTATATGTTTAGTTCACATAACTCTCCCACTGACATGATCAACTTTTATCTTGAATCCTCCCATTCATAGCCAAACTACCAGAAAATACTCTATACTCCTTGCCCCCATTTCTGTCTGTCACTCATTCTTCAATGTTTTTTTTCATATGGCTTTCTACTCTGACACACAACTGAAACTTTTTGTCCAAGAAATGAATCTCTTAAATTTATATTTAAATTAATCACTTAATTGAAATTAAAAATTATCTCTTAATTGCTAAATGTGACGGTCCATTCTCAGTTCTTTTCCCTCTTTTCCTCCTCTATTCACAGTTTAGAGGATCCTTCTATCCCTGGATTTCTGGTAATATGAATCTTTCTGGTATCTCTTTCTACCCCCAAGGATCTTCCCCAAACCCTCTTTTCTCCTTCTATATTCTTTTGGTAACTATTTCAACTTCTATGAGTTAAATTATCGTCTCCATGAAGATGGCTTGCATATCTCTAGAATCAATATTGTCTTCTTATATACAATCTGGTATCACTGAACATTAGACATCTTCAACTTGAGAGTCAGTCTTTTCATATGGATATATTAAGTATATAACAGGCACTGTACTATGTGATGAAGAAAAAAGAAAGGCAAAAAATGATCTTAGTCTATCATTTAAATGTTAGAGACAATATGTTTTGAAAAAATTCCTTGCACATGTAAGAGATATTTGGTATAAATGGAAGGTAGTATCAGAGAGAAGGTAGCAATTGGGCAAAGGACCAGAATAGATATTTCCATTTCAATATGACTGAAATGAATTCAACATTATCATTTTATTTAATATAATATTTTTATGTTTTCATTAATTAGGTGTAAAAACAAGTTATAAATTTTTTTTAATGTTGAGTTCTAAATTTTCACCCTCCCATATTCCCCAATATATCATTGAGAAGGCAAGCAATTTGATACTAATTACATTATCCAGTCATATAAAATATTTTTTCATATGAAACATGTATGAAATATACAAGAAACAAACAAAACAAGAAAAATAAAATTTAAAAATATGCATCAACCTGCTTTCACCTTTCATCAGTTCTTTATCTGGAGATGGATAGCATTTTTCAAAAAAGATTTATCTTTCATTTTTTAGTGTCCTTTGAAAATGTCTGGCTATTGTATTGCTGAGCAAAGATGCCATTAACAATTGATCATTATACAATGTTGCTTTTACTATACAATGTTCTGTTTTGGATTATTTTACATTGCATCAGTTTATGTAGGTTTTGATCTGTGTTTTTTTCCCTGAGGGCATCATGCTCATTATTTCTTGTAGAACAAAACTATTCCATCACAGTCATCCCTAACAATTTGTTTAGTCATGCCACAATTGATGGACATCCATTCTTTGTGAACACTAATACAGGTGCTATAAATATTTTTGTACATATGGGTTTTTGTTTTTGTTTTTATCTTTTCAGATATTTCTATTTCTCAAAGAATATACATTATTTTATAGCCATTTGGGCATACTTCCAAACTGATTTCCAGAGTGGTTAGATCAGTTCCTATTGCAAAAGAACATTAGTTTTCCTTTTCTGTCATATTAGTCAATATTCTAGGTGTGGGTTGCTACCTCAGAATTGTTTTTGTATTGATCTGCATGAACTACAGTACTCTACATTCATCTAACAATCATTGAATCTGTCCCAATTTGTGCAAGCATATGGGTATCACCTAAATTCTAGTCATAATTATCTCCAAAACATTTGGTCTTATAAAGCTGACTGGAGTTGTTATTCTTTCATTTTTTGAAGAAGACCAGTGGTATTACTTTCATGTAAGTTAGATTTAAGAGAGAAAGAATTTGACAAAATCATCAACCTCTCTCTCATCTCCAGAGTCAATGAAGTCCAGTATCAAGACAAATGTCAGGATAACTGGAAATAGTCTAGGATGTAGTGAATGACCTTGGAACTGTCATTGCCTGACCAAGTTCCTGCTTGAACCACAGCACTTTCTTCAGATACCTTCATAACTGTTGGAACAAATTGTTCTTGTCAACCCATTCCAGTGGGGCAAATCTTCACATAATTAGGGGAAACTTAGCCCGTAATTGAAAAATGGGTTTGAAGTCTGACAGCTATATGCAGCTCTCACCTTTGGTATCAAGAAGCTATAGAAAACCACAGTAAATCATTTCAACAGTAATTTCTTTATATTCAGAAAAAGAGTATGTTTTACATGTAGGACTTGAATGTGAGCTTCTTGCAAACAGAAATTTTTTCCAAATACAGAGCCAAACATATGGTAGGTGCTCAATAAATACATGATTGATAGATTGACTGAATCCTGGTCTTTCTGATACCAAAGATGCCCATTAGACTATGCTACTTGAATGTAGCACAGGATACTGTCATTCAGGCAGATTTATACAAAAATAGTTGGCAATTTTTTTTTATTTTATGTCTGGATAGTTCATGATTTGTTTCCATCTAAAATGAGAAATAATGCTCTGAAAAATAGAATGTAACTTCTTCAGTCTATCATAGCAAAATAATCAGTTGGTTGAGTAGCACACCACAAGGCAAATACTCTCTGGAACTGATTGCTTGTTCCTTTTGTAGTAAAAGTATTCAGATTCTTTCAATTAAAACCTTAGGTATTTAAGTTGAGATTGGATTATTGCTTTTATTTTGTTGAATTACTTCAATAGCCCCTTTAATCTATGAATGAATTTAGAGTTGCAAGTTTAAAACGGTAAATCTGCCAGTATTTTCCAGTTTTCTACCTGAGGTCAGGCATTGTATTGTTTGTATTGGGAATGGTATTTAAACTTCCAGATATAATGCACTTATTTGTTTCCAGATTAACTATGAAGGAGTCAACTGCTGTAAGGATGAAAGTATCATTTTCTAACACAATGAAGGTTTTTTTTTCAGAATAAAAATCTCTACATGGAAACAGAAAGAACATGGTGGGGGGGGGGAGCGAATCTTGACAAATTTTTTTTTCTTTTTTTTTTTTAAGGTTTTTTGCAAGGCAAATGGGGTTAAGTGGCTTGCCCAAGGCCACACAACTAGGTAATTATTAAGTGTCTGAGACCGGATTTCAACCCAGGTACTCCTGACTCCAAGGCCGGTGCTTTATCCACTGCACCACCTCGCTGCCCCGACAAATATTTCTAATGAAGAAAATTTACTCTCAATAGGTATTAAAGTGGAGACAAAAAGATATTTGTGTGTTTATGTGGGGTGAATATCACTCTAGCCGTGCTAGGTCACAAACCTGTCTGTATGAAATAGCACTTCTACATGATTCAAATCACAGATAAGTTAAGTCAGAAAATAGTGAGGCATATCTCCCCCAATGTAATTTAGAACCATTTAAGTAACACCCATGAAATGCAAGTATTATGTGAGTCTGAGATTCTTGCATTCCCTAATTCAGATGAACTTCATCCTTCCTGAAAAAATTATTTAAGTGGTCAAAGAAGGAAAAATAATCAGTGAAGATGACATGGAAGTAAAAATAATAGAAGACATAGATCCGCATACATTTTCTATATTTTCTGGAAATTTGGAGAAAGCAACTGAAAAGTCCAGTTACAATAAAGAAAAAGTTTATCAGACTCTGGGTTTAAAGAAGGTATTAGCAAGAAGAAATGCAATTGCATCACAGAAAAGGTCCTAAGTATAAACAGCAATCCCTTTAGTCTAGAGAGTCTAATATTAATAACTTAAAAGGAATAAGGAGAAAACAAACAAAAAAAGATGTTTACTTTAGTAGAAGGAATTTTTGAAAATATTTTATTAAATAACCCAAATTTTTAAGGTGGTACATAATGTCACTTTTACTAATCATTGGGACGGAGAACAAAAAGAGACTGAAATTTGTATCCTATACTTGCTAGGAATATAATGGCACTAGGATATTTCTTTTGCATTCTAGTTGAGTTTCAAATTTCCCAAGGTAGCATTACAAGTATATGCTTAAGCATAGCCTTGCATATGTATACATATATATATATATATATATGTGTGTGTGTGTGTGTGTGTGTGTGTGTGTGTGTGTGTATTTAAACATATATATATATATATATATGAAGATTATGTGTGTTATTTTTGTGTTTTGCTTTAAAAATTCATTTTAGTGATATTCTGATCCTTCAGGTTCTTATAAGTTTTCCTTGATTTTATATTTGAATGCAGTTGTAGGCTCCAAAAGCTTTTAACAACATAAAGGAAATTCCAGAATGATAAGGAGAGAGGACATCTGGGGTAATTCCAAGACCAAGACAGAGGTGTGAAGATAATATGCTCCCAGAACATTTCCCTACCAAAGATAAATGAAGCCTCTGAACTGACATTCAAGCTATAGTTCCCACCAAGAAAAAGTGATTATTTAAAGAACTTTTCAGCAGTAGACATTATGGAGGATATTCATGGAAGGTCTGTCTCTTAAGGGGGAAAAGGGGAAGTAAAGCCCAGGATGTAGGAAAGTACAAAAGCCAGCAGAAGGCTTTTAGCCACAGAACAGTCCAGGTCCCAATAGCTGGACAACAATGCAGCAGAGAGGACCCTAACCCCAAACAAAGTCTAAATACTGGGAACACCAGGTGAAAAAGACAAGACTGGGTCAGGAACAAACCCCCCAGTAAGTCAGAATCTGGATATAAAGGAGGAAAAAAAGCTCTGCAAAGACAAGACCTGGACTACATAGGCAACTTCTTGGCTAACAACAGAAAGATAAGGAGACAAATCAAAGGGGATCACTTTCCAATGGACAAATCACCATTTAATAATAATAATGCAAAGCTTGGACATTTGGGGATGAGAATATAACTGGGCAGGAAGAACCACTTGCCCTTTTTTTTGGCGAAACAAGGGTTTAGATGGATTTCATTATTGCCTCTTTGTCTTTTTGAAAGGGAAAAAAGCACATCCCTCCATCTATCCTCCAAATGAAACCTCAAGAAAAACAAGGTTTTATAAAAAGGTGTGCTTTAATCTGTCCTCAACTGTCTCTCTGAGGATGGATAGCATCCTATGTCATAAATCCTTCAGAGTAGTCTTGGGACACAGTACTGCTGAGGAAAACAAAGTCATTCACTGCTGATCCTCCTACAATATTGTTGTTAATTTGTATAGAGTACATTTTCCCTTACATCTGCTCCTGTAAGTCTTTCCAGATTTTACTGAGAGCATCCTGTTCCTCATTTCTTAAAAATAGAATGGTCTTCCATCAGAATTACATATCACAATGCAATTATCCATTTCCCCAATTGATGGGCATTCCCTCAAATTTCAATTCGTTGCCACTGGAAAGGAACTACTATAAATATTCTGAAACCTCAAACAAGATATTTAACATTGTCTTTTAGTTCTCATTCTTTTGATTTTGATTTATTTTATTTTATTCTGCCTTTTTTTTTAGGTTTTTTTGCAAGGTAAATAGGGTTAATTGTCTTGCCCATGGCCACATAGCTAGGTAATTAAGTGTCTGAGACCGGAATTGAACCCAGGTACTCCTGACTCTGGGGCTGGTGCTTTATCTACTATGCCAACTAGCTGCCCCCTTATTCTTCTTTTTAAGACATTCTTATCTTCAGTGACTTTTTGAACCTCTTTTTTCCATTTGATCCAATTGGGTTTGTAGGTTGTTATTTTCTTCAGGTTTTGCTGTTTCCCCTTCACCAAGCTGCTGACATTTTTCATGATGCTTCTGCATCATTCTCATTTCTCTTTCCAATTTACTCCTATTTCTCATACTTTATTTTCAAAATCCTTTTTGAGCTCTTTAATGGACTGAAACAAAATCATATTTTTCTTGGAGGCTTTGGATGTAGGATCTTTGAGTTTATTATTTTGTTCTGAGTGTGTGATTTTATCTTCTTTATCATCATAGTAACTTTCATGGTCAGATTGATTTTCTTCTTTTGTTTACTCATTTGCCCAATCTATTATTTGATGTTAACTTTCTGTTTGCTTCCAGAGAGGTGAGCACATTGTTCCAAGCTTTTGATTTGTTTTTTGAGGAAGTTTTTTGCAGCTGTTTTCAAGAGATGCTTTTAGAGAACTGCAATTTTTAGTTCTTTCAAGGTGATATGGTAAAAGGGGAGGTATATTAACTACTTTCTAGGCCTGTGCTCTGATCTATGGGTGACCAAAACCACTCTTTCCTACCCTAGAACTGTGAGAAGGGTCCCACCTCCCTGGGATAACAAGCTCTAGTTTGCTACTGATCCTTCTCAACCTGGCACTGTGATCCAGATCTGAGTTTGGATAAGGCAACAAAGTCCTGCCAATCTGATAACAAAGACCTCTGTAACCTACTTCTGACCCCCTTACCATCTGTGGGCTGAAGACTCCAGAAGCAACTGCTGCTAATGCAGTGGCTCCCAGGCACTATTACTGGTGCACTGTAATCAGTCTGCCCTGCTGAGCCCTTCTCTAGTTTCTGTTCCTCTCTCACCGTGTTGACCTTTCAAGTTGCCGATGATGAGCACTGGGCTAAGAGGTTTGGAAATCACCACTGTTATCACCTATCCAATTGACCTGCTGCCTGTTCCTAGATTTCTGGACTAATCTATGCATGTTCACCCCTACACTACACTCCTCTCTTATTCTGATCAACAGATACTTCCCATCTATCTTCCAAGTTGTTTTGGGCTAGAAACTTGCTTTATTGCATCATTTTATGGGCTCTGCCACTTTAGAATTTGTTTATAGTCATTAATCATTTGTATTTAGATGGGATTTGGGTAGAACTCAATTGAGTCCCTGCCTTTGCTCCACCAAATTGGCTTTGTCCCCTGTATTGTTTCTTAAAAATTGAACCTATTAAACATTATTTTTGTCTAGAAAAACTACAAAAGCAGACTATATTCTACAACCTCTTTTTATTTAAGAAATTAACTTTTTAACAGTGGTGTCCTTGGCTAAAATAACCCAGCCATCTCAATAGCAATCATATCAAGATTCATCTGTCACTGACAACATGCACAGGTGGTCTAGTCCTCCATCAATGATCTTATTTCTTCTCAGACATAGAAATCAGGTACATTAGTAGAAGTCAAATAAAATAAGGTTGTTATCATCCTGCAGATCAAGACTGTGGATTTTTTTAACTTAATTTTGCATTATTGTATTATTTCATAGCTAGTTTAGCAACTGTCTCAGAGCTATCCTCACTTGAGTTTTATACCATTTTCTTCTTTGAAGAACTTTATTCCTTATGTGTCCCTGATGATATTCTGATGTACAGTCTTAGAACTCAGAGGAACATTGATTGGTGAACCTAGTTTCACTGTTCTAAAACAATCAAAGATTTCTTACTCCAAAAAATAGCCTTGTTATATGTTGCTCCCAGAATATACCAGTTATTCCTTCCCACTATCAGCAGAAATGGAAGTATAATATCGCCACCAAATTACCAATCCTCAAGAAGTTTGGGATTTAGATGTGATATCTAGAGACCTTCTTGGTATTGTTCTTCACAGCACTTTCCTGCTTACTGTACTACTAACTTTGCTGGACACTTCCAGTCCTGTTTAGTCAGCTTGCTACATTAGATATGGCCCCCATGGAAGGGAAGATGCACAAAGAGCTTTCTTTGTAAACTGCAACTGTGCTGTTGCCTCCAACTTCCTTTGCTCCCTGCAGGCTCTGGGGCAAATTCTAATGAAGCATAATTTACCCACTCCTTCTCCCCTGAGTTCTCTTCACCTGAGTCTTTTCCAGTGTCATAGACTGTTTGTTACATTTTGAGAGGAATGCCAAGGGTGGAGTCAGAAGGGTTGTTCTTTTTATGTTTATAGGACTTCATTAAAAAGTTCTCAGAAAAAATTATAAAGTCAGGGGAAAATGTTTTAATTTTCTACCCATTGAAGTAAACCTATGATCTCTCTCCTTAAAGACTTGAGTCAAACCTGTTCACTAGAAGTCAAATGTGGGGATGTAAACATTTTCTCACTGAATACTTTTTGAATCACTCTTGAATGAATTGCTTTCTATTACCGAAAAAGTATAGAATTTTTCTTCTTGCCACCATAAGACCAAGAACTAGATATTTTGCCTCATTCATGTTTATTGTATATAATTGGTTAGCTATTTTTTAATTTTTAAGAAAATATTTTATTTATAAGGAAATAATCTTCCAAAAGTTTAATCCTGTGCTGTATTTGTCTGAGAAATTTCTTTTAATATTGCGAATATTTTGCTTGGTTTTACATGCTGGACAATTGAATAATAGTTCTTATTTATTGTTCAGTAAATTCCAGAAGGATTAAAATAATGTCACTTTTGTGTGAGGGATTCTGGCAATTTGATAAAAGATGCTTATTTGAAATATATACTCATTTGACTACTGAATGAAAAGTGCAAAAAAAACCTTTAAAATAAAGCTTAGGTTTTTATGAGAAGAAAAATGTGTCTCTTTGCCATTTACAAAGGGAAAAGCACATAAAAGAATTTTTTAAAAAAATGGAATTTAGAACAAAAATGAACAATAAAAAAGAATAAAGAAAACAGAACTAGTGCATAAGTTGCTGAAACATACATATTTATACATATATGTATATATACTTATATATAATTATATATATGTATATATATACATATTATATATATATATGTATATATATATCCATATATCGTGTTAAGGGAAATGAAGACATCTCATAGCAGGTGGTTCTTGAACTGTTAGGGCTTCCAAGAGACATAGGTAAAAGAAAATGAATCCTTTAGGCCTGGGCAACAACCTGTGAAAAATTTTGTGATTAGAGATGGAATTTCATACAGAAGACTAGAAAATAGGTAAGTCTTCCTTCCTTCCTTCCTTCCTTCCTTCCTTCCTTCCTTCCTTCCTTCCTTCCTTCCTTCCTTCCTTCCTTTCTTCTCTCCCTCCCTTCTCCCCCCCCTCCCTCTTTCCCTCTGTCCATCCCACCCTCGTTCCTTCTTTACTTTTTATTTCTTGTAATCTTTGTCTAAGCTAAAACTTCCAACAATCAGAGATAGTAAAAAAGTGAAATGAGTCATGTCAGGAAGAAGTGGGAAGTAAGTTCCAATTAGTAGATGTGAAGTTTCAATTATATTCCATATGAGAAATTCTATGAAAATTATTACTTGTCAAGAAAAATAACCATGTGCATTACTTGAAGAGCTCAGAGATCATTTCAAAAGTCATCTCACTTGCTCATTCACTATAAAAGTCAAACTTCAGATCCATTAGTGTGGGAGTTCATCAAGGGTAGGTACTTTGTCTTTACCTTTCTCTGTATTCCCAATACTTAACCTAGTTCCTGGGAAATTATAAGAAATTAAAAAGGCTTGTTGATTGGCTTACTGATGACTTGTGTTGTAATGAACCATATGATCATGCCTTTTTAAAAAAATTCCATGCTCTCCTTATCTCTGTAATTTTCAAATACCTCAATTCAACATTTTTTATAAAGTAATTCATAATACCTAAACTACAAAAATACTCCAAATCTTTTAGGGAAAGCCTTCTAAGAACTTTGAAAGAAAAGAAATAAGGATGACAGAAAAGACAAGAGAGAGAGAATTTCAAACGAGAAATAATTCATTCCTCATCAACACCGTGTTATGAATTTAGCAAAATAGATTTGCTATTCTCCTTTATGTATTTCTGTATATCTCTCTATTTAATAGATTAAAAAAGAAATTTGATATTATTGAAGTCTAATGGATAGTGAGAGTGTCAGAATATGATTGATCTGCCACTACAAAGCAAGCTGGACATGTATCCTAAATACTAACTCACAAAGAAAGATAGATAGACAGAAAGACAGAGAGAGAGAAAAAAGTGTTCCTGGGGATGGAAAACTATTTTTCTTCCCCTCCTGCAGTCCCAGAATCCCTGGAAAAATACAGAAAGTTCAGTTTTCATCAGAGATTTCCAGTAAAATGTTAAAAACAGACTGTCATCATTTGGTATCCTTCAAGACAGCAGAAAGTTAAGAAAAAAAGGCCATAGCCAATATCTCACAAGCTAAAGTGACAATGGAATATTTCCTAGCTCTGCTGGATACAACAGGGTAAGTTCCTGATTTGATGTATCTTGGAAGAAAACTGCTATAGTTTACAATTACAGTAAGGATTATTTATTATGGCACTGACTCAGTAATGTGACGACAGCAGGGGAACAAGCGCAGCCTTGCTCTTAGTACTGCATTTTTCAGCTTTTATTAAGGTGGAAAAGTATATCATTTATCTTACTCTCCCACTTAGAAAGAGCCTAAGGTACAGTTCTTAGAAACTAACCCAGGAAGATAACAGTGGTGCATTGGGGAGTATAAAAGAATAGAAAGTTCAATAAATGATCAAGTGGGAACTTTATATCTTTTGATTATTTATGCAAGGGAATGAGACAGAGTACCATTTTTCCTCGGCAACCTAAGATATATTTTTTTTAAGAACAAAGATCCATTTGGATGAATACCTCCAAATAGAAAACACATGTTAACAAGTACAGCAGTGACAGATACATTAGTTACAAATATTTTTTCACTTGCTCTTCACAGCAACCCTTAAAAGTAGATAGAATTTTAAACATTTTAAAATTGAGGAAAGAGGCTCACACTTCTCCCATTTTGTAGATAAGGAAAACAATGATTGATACATAACAAAAATAATTACATTCAAGGGAGCAGATCCAAGATGATACAGTAAAGGATGGAAATCCCACAAGTCTAACCCAAACCACTCCAAATACCTTTAGATAATGACTATACCCAAATTCTAGAGTGGCAGAACTCATAAAGAAGACTGAGTAAAACAATTTTCCAGATGCGTGAGAAAAGTCTGTTACACCTGAATTATTAAGGGCCACAGCACAACCCAGGTTGTGCCAGAATGAACTGACCCTCAGCCATCTATGAACAGCCTCTGAGGCACCTAGGTCTGTAGGGGTGCCTAGATCTGTGTAGGCTGTAGCAGTTTTCAGATCTCTCAAACCAGGAATTGCCAAGGACAATTGGGAGGCTCAGCAGGAAAACTTTGAACGCAGAGCCCAGGCCAGCCAGACCTCACTTCAGGGGACCAGGATCAGGCCTGGGGAGTCATCCAACAGGAAGCCACTTAGAAGCTGCTTCCAGATAGCTCAGCCCATGAATGGTAAGGGGATCAGGGGGAAATTGCAGAGGTCTCTTTGGTATCCTGGAGGTAGGAATCTGTGACTTTGCCCATATTCAGATCTAGGCCACAGTCTGGGTTCCCGTACTGTGATAGCAGAGTAGGGACCCTCCTCACAACCCCAGGGCAGAGGGGAAATTATCCACAGACCAGAATGTAGGCCAGGAAAGCAGTCAGAGCCTCTCATAAGACCTTGGAGAAATTGCAGTCCCTGTGGGTGACCCTGAAAACAGCTGCAAAACACCCCAAACCACCTTGTAATAATGCATTCCCCACCCTGGAAACAAAGCCCCACCTTAATAAAGAGTTACAAACCAAGTCATAGATTGGGGGAATGAGCAACACAAGAAGAAAATAAAATGTGACCATAAACAATTTATTTGCTCTTGTGGACACTCAAATTACATACCGAGAAGATAATAAGGTCAAAATTTCTGTATCCTAAATCCCAAGAAAAATAAATCCGTTTTGGGCTATGGAAGAACACAAAAAGAGTTTGAAAATTAAGAAAGGAAGGTAGAGGAAAAATTGGGAAGATAAATGAGAAGAGTGTGGGAAATCAAGAAAACCAAGCCAGCAGTTTGGTAAAGGATTACAAAATATTGAAGAAAATAACATCTTAAAAACTAGTTTGGGTCAAATGGAAAAAGTAGTTCAAATGGTCAATGAGGAGAAGAATGCCTTAAAAAAGCAAAATTGAAAAAAAAGCAGATGGAAAAGAAGAAACAACAACTCTGAAGAAAATAATTCATTCAAATGTACATTGGAGCTGAGCAAAGCTGATGACTTTTGAGAAATCAAGAAACAATAAAACAAAACCAAATGAATGAAAAACTAGAAGAAAATATGAAATACCTCATTAGAAAAACAACTGACCTGGAAAACAGATCAAGAGAGATAATTTATAAAGTATTGGACTACCTGAAAGTCATGACCAAAAAAAGACCCTAAACTTCATTTTTAAAGAAATTCTCCTGAAAAATTTCCCTAATATCCTAGAAGCAGATGATAAAATATAAGTTGAAAGATTTGACTGATCACCTCCTGGAGGAGAACCAAACAAACACAGCCAGTAATATTGTGGCCAAATTTCAGAACTCCCAAGTCAAGGAGAAAAATATAATAAGCATACAGAAAGAAACAATTCAAATGTCATGGAGCTATAATGAGGATAATACCTAATTTAGTAGCTACTATTTTAGAGGCTCATAGGAATTGGGAATGTATTCTGAAAGGCAAAATAGCTTGAATTACAGCCAAGAATCAACATATTCTTTAGGGATAAAGTTGGATATTCAATGAAATAAAGGACTTTCAAATTTTCCTGATGAAATAACCAGAGCTGAATAGAAAGTTTAATCTTCAAGTACAGGACTCAGGTGAAGCAAAGAGAAGGCTGGACAGGACTGACAAAATTTGAGGGATTTAATGATGTTGAATTGGTTGTTTTCCTGCATGATTGGATGATACTTATAAGTCATATGAACATTATTTTGAGGTAAGTTATAAGGAGCATTATTTACAAGGCACAGGTAGGAGTTGAATGTGAAGGGGTATTATATTAAAAAGTTTGAGATAATGAGCAAGAAATGAATTGACTGGGAGAAAGGGAAAGGTGAGGTAGAATGGTGAAAGTTATTTTACATAAAAGAGGCAAGAAACAGCTTTTACAATGGAGTGGAAGAGGGGGAAGGTGAAAGAAAGTGAGTGAGTCTTATTCTCTTTCATAGTAGCTCAGTATTCAGCATTGGCATCTATCTTACCTTGGAGGAAAATGGGAGAGTAAAGGGATGAGAGAAAAGGGGAACGGGGGCGGGGTAGGTGATATAAGAGAGGGAAGTTCAGGAGAGTAGGTAGTCAGATTTAACCCACCTTTGAAAGGAGAGACTAGAATAAATGAGGGGAAAGGATGGAGGGAAATAGAGCAAGCTATAGAAACTGTGGGAAAATATTGAAGCAATTCTTCTGATGGATTTATGATTTTAAAAAAGGAGCTCTTGTGTCTGAATAAAAATTGAAGCACATTTTTTTCTTTCATTTTATTTTTCTTGAGGTTTGTTTTTCTTTGGGGGGACTTAAGTCTACTTTTACAATATGAATACTGTAGTAATGTATTTCATTGGTTACATATTTTTAAATCATGTCAAGTAACTTTCTTTCTCAATGAGGGAGGTGGTGTGGGAGGAAGAGAGAGAGAATTTGAAACTCAAAGTTTTGGAAGTAACTGTTGAAACTTACTTTTGCATGTAGCTGGAGTAAAAATTTTATAAGAAATTTAAAAATTGCATTGGAAAAAACCGTACAATTCATTGAAAGCAATTTGAAGGAAAAGTCTCATTCTTTTTTTAGAAAGATTTTATTTATTTTGAGTTTTACAATTTTTGCCCTAATCTTACTTCCCACCCCCAACCCCCACAGAAGGCAGTCTACTAGTATGTACATTGTTTACATGGTATACATTGATTTAAGTTGTATGTGATGAGAGAGAAATCATATTGTTAGGGACAAAAAATAAAGTATAAGAGAGCAAAGATGACAGTCCCCTCCGCCCTAAATTGAAGGTCTTTCTTTAAACCCATAATTCTTTCTCTGGATATGGATGATATTCTCCATCACAGATAGCCCAAAATTGTCCCTAATTGTAGCACTGATGGAATGAGTGAGTCCATCAAGGTTGTTCATCACCCCCATGCTGCTGTTAGGGCATTTTCTGGTAATGTTTATCTCACTTAGCATCAGTTCATGCAAATCCTTCCAGGCATTCCTGAACTCCCATCCCTCCTGGTTGCTCATTAGTGCTCCATGGCATACATATTCCACAGGTTGTTAAGCCATTCTCCAAATGAAGGACATTCACTCAATTTCCATTTCTTTGCCACCACAAGCACAGTTTCTATAAATATTTTTTCCAGTGATGTTTTTACCCTTTTTTCATCATCTCTTCAGGATACAGACCCAGTATTGGTATTGGTGGATCAAAGGGTATGCACATTTTTCTTACCTTTTGGGCATAATTCCAAATGGCTCTCCAGAAAGGTTGGATGAGTTCACAGCTCCACCAACAATGCATTAGTGTCCCAGATTTCCCACATCCCTTCCAATATTGACCATTGACCTTTCTAGTCATATTGGCTACTCTGAGAGATATGACTTGGTATCTCAGAGATGCTTTAATTTGCATTAATCTAATAAGTAGTGATTTAGAGCTATTTTTCATATAACTATGGATCACATTGATTTCCTCATCTTCAAATTGCCTTTGCATATCTTTCACCTTATGTCAATTGGGGAATGGCTTGATTTTTTAAAAATTTGAATCAGTTATATACATATATATATATATATATATATATATATATATATATTTATATATATTAGAAATGAATCCTCTGACAGAAACATTAGTTGTAACAATTGTTTCTCAATTTACTACATTTCTTTTGATCTTGGTTATAGTAGTGTGGTCTGTGCAAAAGCTTTTTAATTTAATGTGATCAAAATCATCTAATTTGTTTTAGTGATGTTCTCCATCTCTCCCTTGGTCATAAACTGCTTCCCTTTCCATAGATCTGACAGGTAAACTAGTCCTTGATCTTCTAGTTTGCTTATATTATTGTATTTATGTCTAAATCCTATATCCATTTTGATCTTATCTAGGTATAGGGTGTGAGGTGTTGGTCTAATCTAACTTTCTTCCATACTAATTTTCAATTTTCCCAACATGTTTTTATCAAAGAGAGAATTTTTATCCCAATAGCTGGACTCTTTGGATTTATCAAACATCAAGTTACTATAATCGATTCCAGCTACTGCACCTAGCCAATTACACTGATCCACCACTCTATTTTTTTAGCCAATATCAGAAAGTTTTGATGACTGATGCTTTATAATATACATTAAGATCTGGTAAGGCTAAGCAACCTTCTTTTGAATTTTTTCATTGAATCCTTGGAAATTCTCAACTTTTTATTTCTCCATATGAATTTACTTACAACTTTTTCTAACTCATTAAAGCAATTTTTTGGTATTTTGATTGGTAAGGCATTAAACAAGTAGTTTAGTTTTGGTAGAATTGTTATTTTTATTATATTAGCTCGACCTATCCATGAACAGTTGATGTTTGCCCAGTAATTTAAGTCTGATTTTATTTGAGTGACAAGTGTTTTCAAATTTATTTTAAAAAAGGTTTTGAGTCTGCTTTGGCTGTTATACTCCCAGGTATTTTTTATTGTTTGAGGTTGCTTTGAATGGGATTTCTCTTTCTAGCTCTTTCTGCTGCTTCTTGAGAGTCAGATATAGAAATGTTGAAGATTTATGAGGTTTTATTTTATATTCTGTGACTCTGTAAAGGTGATAATTATTTCTAATAGTTTATTAGATGATTTTGGGGGATTTTCAAGGTATATCATAATGTCATCTGCAAAGAGTTAGAGTTTTATCTCTTCCTTCCCAATTCTAATTCCTTCAATTTCTTTTTCTTCTCTTATTGCTGAAGCTAACATTTCTAATGCAATATTGAATAGTAGTGGTGATAATGGGCATCCTTGTTTCACCCCTTATCTTACTAAGAATCCCTCTAGCCTATACCCACGGCATATAATGCTGATTGATTGTTTCAGATAGATACTGCTTATTATTCTAAGGAACACTTCATTTATTCATATACTTTCTAGTGTTTTTAGTAAGAATAGGTACTTTATTTTGTCAAAAGCTTTCCAGAACCTATTGATATGATCATATGATTTCATATATGTTTGTTATTGATAAAATTAATTATACTAACTTTTTCCTAATATCAAACCACCCTGACATTCCTGAGATATTTGTCATAATGTATTTTCCTAATGATAACTTGTTGTATTCATTTGTTTTTTAGATTTTTTCAAGACAATGGGGTTATGTGGCTTGCCCAAGGCCACACAGCTAGGTAATTATTAAGTGTCTGAGGTCAGATTTGAACCCAGGTCCTCCTGACTCCAAGGCCAGTGCTCTATCCACTGCACCACCTAGCTGCCCCTGTTGTATTCATTTTGCCAATATTTTATTTAAGATATTTGCATCTATATTCATCAGGGAGATAGGTCTATAATTTTTTTCAATGTTTTAACTGTTGCTAGTTTAGGTATCAGCACAATATTGGTGTCATAGTAAGAGTTAGGCAGAGTTCCATCTTCACTGATTTTTCCAAAAAGTTTATATAGAATTGGAACCAATTATTCTTTAAATGTTTGATAGAATTCACTTTGAATCCATCTGCCCCTGGAGATTTTTTCTTAGTGAGTTCAATAGTGACTTGTTGAATTTCTTTTTCTGAGATAATGTTATTTGGATTTTAATTTCCTCTTCATTTATTCTGGACAACTTATATTTTTGTAAATAGTCATCCATTTCACTTAGATTGTCAAATTTATTGGCATAGAGTTGGGCAAAATAATTCTGAATTATTACTTTAATTTCCTCCTCATTGGTGGTTAGTCTACCTATTTCTTTTATGATACTAGCAATTTGATTTTATTTCTTTTTTGAATCAAACTGACCAGAGGTTTATCAATTTTATTTGTTTTTTCATAAAACCAGCTATTGGTTCTATTTATTAGTTCAATATTTTTCTTGCTTTTGAATTTATTATTTTCTCCTCTAATTCTTAGAATTTCTAATTTGTTATTTAATTAGGAATGTTTATTTTGTTCTTATCTAATATTTAGTTTCATATTTAATTCATTGATCTCCTCTTTTTCTAATTTATTCTTGTAAGCATTTAAAGATATAATATATCTCCTGAGTGAATCCCCTAGGTTTTTGTATGTTGTTTCATTACTATCATTATCTAGGATGAAATAATTAATTCTTTCTATGATTTTTATTTTATCCACCCATTCTTAAAAATGAGATTATTTAGTTTCAAATTAGTTCTGTTCTATGTCTCCTTGGCCTCATATTTCATATGATTTTTATTGCATTATGATCTGAGAAATTTGTATTCACTATTTCCATCTTTCTGCAGTTGATCATAAGATTTTTATGTCCTAGTACATGGTCAAATTTTGTGTAAATGCCATGTACTTTAGAAAAAAAAGTGTATTCCTTTCTAAACTTCTTCAATTTCCTCCATAAGTCTATAATATGTAAGTTTTCTCACAATGTATTTACCTCCTTAACTTCCTTCTTGTTTATTTTATGGTTAGATTTATCTAACTCTGAGAGTGGGAAGTTGAGGTCTCCTTCTAGTACAGTTTTTCTGTCTATGTCTTCCTGTAACTCCATTAAGTGCATACATATTTAGTATTGAAATTACTTTATTGTCTATGGTATATTTTAGGACAATATAGTTTCCTTCCTTATCTCTTTTAACACTATTTTTGCAGCTGCTTTGTCTGAGATAAGGATTGTAACCCCTGCTTTTTTTTGTTGTTGTTTTTGAAAGGCAATGGGATTTAAGTGGCTTGCTCAAGGCCACACAGCTAGGTAATTATTAAGTGTCTGAGGCTGGATTTGAACTTAGGTACTCCTGACTCCAGGGCCTGTGCTTTATCCACTGGGCCTCCTAGCAGACCCTAACACCTGCTTTTTTCACTTCAGCTGAAGCAAAATATATTTTGCTCTAATATTTTTCTTTTTACTATGTAGATATCTCTCTGTTTCAAGAGTTTCTTGTAAGCAGCATATTTGGGTTTTAATCAACTCTTCTCTTCACTTATTATTTAAAGGAGAGTTTCTCCTATTTCCATCCCAAGTTATAATTACTAACTCTTTATTGCCCTCCATGCTACTTGCCCTCTGTTTGATTTTCCCCTTTTTAACTCCTTTACCCATATTCCCCAGAATACCATGTCCTTTAGTGTGCTTGCCCTCCTTTATCAACTGCCTCCCTCTTCTTTCTCCTGTCCGTTTTCCCCTTCCTCTTTTCCTTCCTCCTGTTGGTTCTCCTTTCTTTCTCTCTCCCCCTTTCCATCCCCCCCTTCCCCACCCTTGCTTTTTACTTGAAAGGTAAGATAATTTTCTTAACTTAACTGATTGTGTATAAGGTAACTTTAAGCTAAGTCTGATAAGAAGATTCAGGTAGTTCTAAAGACCTCTTTTCTTCCTCTCTATTGCAATAGGTCTTTTGTACCTCTTAAAGCAATTTGATTTATCCCATTCAGTCTCCTCCATCTTCCTGTTTCCCTACTGTCCCCCTTTTGAAAGAGTTATTATTTTTAAATCATTCTATCTGAGTCGCAAAAATTTCATGAGTGTCCATCACTTCTGGCTATGTATATTCTCTCTAATAGAGTTACAGTACTCAAGAGTTATTAGAGTCTTTCTCCAAGGTGGAGATATGGTCAGTTTCATCTTATTGGATAGTAGATTTTTTTCCCTTTACCCTTTTATTTTACCTTTTCATTTGTCTCTTGAGCCTCCTGTTTGATATCCAAATATCCTATTTAGCTGTGGTCTTTTCAAGAAATGTCCATCTTTTTCCCTTGAAGAGCAGACTCAACTTTGCCAGATAATAGATTCTTGGCTGCATACCAAGCTTGTCTTGCTCTTTAGAATATCTCATTCCAGGCCCTTTGATCCTTTAATGTTGATGCAGCAAGGTACTGAATAATCCTTACTGTGACTCATTTGTATTTAAATTGTTTCTTTCTGGCTGCTTGCAGGATTTTATCTTTTATCTGTTAGTTCTGGAATTTAGCCACAACATTTCTTGGTGTTTTCATTTTAGAATCTCTTTCCAGAGGGAATTGATGTTCTTTCAAAAACTATTTTACCTTCTGGTTCCATGATATCAGGGCTGTTTTCCATTACTAAATCCTGTATTATTAATTCCAGGCTTTTTTTTCTCTTCAATGTTTTCAGGAAGTCCTATCATTCTCAGGATGGTCCTTCTGATCTATTCTCAAGGTCAGTTATTTTGCTGATGAGATATTTTACATTTTCCTCTATTTTTTCAATCCTTTGGTTTTGTTTAACAGAATCCTTTTCCAATTGGTCAATACTATTTTTGAAGTAATTTTCCATTTGTGCAAGTGTAGTTTTGAGAGAATTTTCTTTTTGTATTTGTCCAATTGTATTTTCCAAGTATTTGTTTTCATGTTGTGAGATGTTTATTTTTTTTCTTGCAATGTGTTAATTTTCTCTTGAGTTTCTTTTCCCGGTTTTTCCTGTTGATTTTTTTAGGTTTTTGCAAGGCAAATGGGGTTAAGTGGTTTGCCCAAGGCCACACATCTAGGTAATTATTAAATGTCTGTGACTGGATTTGAACCCAGGTACTCCTAACTCCAGGGCCCATACTTTATCCGCTGTGCCAACTAGCTGCCCCAAAGTTTTTCCTATTGATTTTTAAATTCCTTCCTGATTTCTTCAAGGAAGTCTTTCTGGGCTGGACACCAATTAATATACTCCTCAGAAGGGTTAGATCTCTCTGGGTTTAAATCTATTTCTTCTAAGTATTTCACCATGGTCCTTACACTGGCTTTTCTTCATCTTTCTAGGATCTTGTATTGGCTGCTGGGCTGGCTCTCAGAAGTTTGCTTTAGAGACCACCTAGATGCTTTTTTTACTTGGTTTTGTAATTCCAATGACTGACAAGTAGGGGGTTCTGTTTGCTTTCTCTGGAGTGATTGAAGCCCTCTCCTAATCCTGGAGGGAGTGATGAGGGTGTGAGGAGGGGCAGCAGGGAGGAAGCCAATCTCTATAATCCATAGCTATGATTGAGGGAGTGGACATGTGGCTACTGTCTCTTCCTGGAAGAACGCATTCCTAAAAGTATGGAGTTCAGGTTCTGCACCCAGCTGGATGATTTCCAGAAATGCAGACCTCCACTGCAAAAACTCCATGGCTAAAGTTGTTTAAGCCTCTGCAGGTGAGGCCAGTTCTGTGGCTTCCCCCAGCTTCTGTCCCTGCTCCCACCTGCTAGTCTCCACTCCCACTTCACCCATGTTCCCCTGAGACAGAGCTTGTTGGAAGGCGTTCTTCTCCTAGTTTCTTTTTTCTGGGTTTTGTTGATTGAGTTTCTGTTAAAAGGTTATTTTTGAGAGGAAACCAGCAGAACTTACCACAGTGCCTGTCTTCTCTCCACCATCTTGGCCAGAAGTCCTCAATTTGGAACATTTTTAAACATTTTGAAAACTTATTTCAATTTGATGACCATTCTGTGTAATACCATTAATTTCATTTCATACATTTAAACTATTTTCTAAAGCATATCAGTGAGTTTACCAACATTCCAAAGAGGACCACAACAAAAGAAAGAACCAATATTCTAGACATTGTTGAGGGAGGGGAGTGGGAATAAATGAGTCATTATCTGAACTCTGACATAAAAGATCTGCAAATAATACAAAAAATTTTAATTGAAGTACTGATTTATTTCTTAGAAACATTTATATCTTTAGATATTCTTAAGAAGGAATTTTAAATGAAGCCTGGAATGTTAAAGAAAGAGAAGATAGATTCTGATTCAGGAATGAGTTGGACTAGATAGCCTTGAGGTCTTCTCTAATGTTAGGATTCTGGAACTTTAGCAGAATCTTAGGATAGTAAATAGTATTTCAGATATTGGATCCTTTGACTCCAAATTCAGTAAGTGATTCAGGCTAAGGCCAGTTAAATCATATACAATACTATAGCCATGGTTGGTATAAGTTAAAGTCTAGATATAATGTTTCCTTGTTAGTAACATAAGCAATTATATGATTGCATTTCTTAACATGAGTGACTTAGTTCATATATCATTTACCTGTAACATAGAGGTTGGTTATATTCGTTAGCATGAAAGTCCTAAGTAAGTAATATACATATTTATTTATACATTATTTTTATAATTTATAGACTTTATTTGTATTTATAAAATAGAGTAGGCAAAATAATTAATATGCTGGAGCTAGTTTTACTTTTATCACAACCCTATTAAGTGGACACTGCAAGTGTTATCACCCTCATTTTACTATAATGAAAGTGATACTTAAAAATTAAATTGTTAATGCAAGGTAATATAGCTAATGAATTTCAGAACAAGGATTATAATTCAAATTCTCAATAAAACAGGTATAGATTAAGCCCAGAATAATGTATTTTGGCATTACTTGTCTCCTATTTATCAACATTGGATTGTTCTCATCAGTCATGTTAGATGATTTCCTGTCCAGTAAATTTTGATTCTATTGTTAGTCCACTGATATCTTCTTCCTTTCCAGTTTCTGGAAAGACAATATTTTGTTTTTACTGTACCAATTGTAGCATTAATTGGCCATGGAGGCCACTGAATTGAGGAAGCAGTTTTCTGTCAAAAGGTAAGACCTTTCCATTTGAAAAAAAATTGAGCAATATAGCATTCAAATAAAATATTAGGATCATCACATCAACCATAAAATATGCTCAAAAGGTCATTTTTACTTCCATCCCTTAATAGAATTGTGGAATGAAGGATACAATTTGGAGGAATGGTAATTTTCTTTTGACCTTTACATGTGACTGGACAAGATGAGATAATGGGAAGGATATAAGAGATATTCATGCAGCATTTCTTCCTCTATTCTTGATTATTACGTTAGGTGGCAAAGCAACTATTTAAAATAATTTTAAGGGTCTAGGACATGGAACTGAATCTAAAAATCTCAGAAAATTTAATAAGCATTTAAAGATGAAGGATAAAAGAAGCAATTACAGCATGATTATATGTAATTAGTTTCAAAGGAGGTCAGAGAAAGCTTGAACCTGACTGAATCTGCTGGATTTTGGTCATCAATATGGACAATTCAAGACAAAAACCTTCCAGAATATTAGATGATAACCACTAGAAATGAACTCTTATCAAGCTTCCTGGTTGACCAGCTTGGATTATGTCAGGCAAATAGTTTTTAATTGTCATTTATAATGACATTTGTGATTTAGTTTGCACTATTCTCCCTTCTCTCTACAGGTTCTAGTTGGTCAATACAGACATATGTTGATTCCATAGTATACTAAAGGTTCAGATCACTTTCTATCCTAAAGCCTGTATAAATGTGCAAGTCCATCATTTGTGAATGAAATCTATTGAGTGATTTATTTTGCCATAGAAAATGCAGTCTAGCAATAGTTTTCCTCTTTTGTATTTCAATGTAACATAGTTATAATTTAAGAAGAAAGAGAAAGGGGTCTCTATGAACATTTTGAAACTAGATCAGTTTAATAATGTTAGAATCTCAGAATGTAAAAGTCTATAAATACAAGATAAAAAATAAGGCAAATTTTTATTGAATAAACCACTGTTTTCAAAAACAAGATAGCTTTCTGACTTTTTAGCAAGAGAATAAAATTGGAGCTTTTGTTTGATTTCCCCCCTTATATTTCTCTCTATATTCTTTTGAGAGAGATAGGAGATCTATCAGAAATTGTCCATGGTTTAATCAAAATCGGATTTGATAAATTATGAAGCTTAAAGTTTAAATAGTAATTTGCCTTCCCCCACCTCCAGAAGTATCCTTTTCATCAACTTTTGTTTTCTTTCACTGAAGTGTTCCATTAACAGCTCTGTGATTACTACAGAGCTATATGACATATTTCTTTCATGGTGGTATTTACCCGAGTTGGTGAGCTTCCATAAAAAAAAAAAAATTCAAGTAATAATAAAACTTGAAATGATCAGGAAGAATTTAGCTTGGATATCCTACTGGTAACTCAGGACCTCACAAATCTACTTCATCTTTGTTGGTGGTCAGATAGAAAAATTGCTGAAATAAGAAAGCTTTTATTCACTATCTAATACAGTTTAATAAATCACAAAGACCAATTTCTTAATCTACCTTAATATTTTAGTTATACAAAAGGGTTCTTGATTCAATTATCTCATGCCCCTTTCCTGGGGGTAAATGCACTAATAAAGTTAAATGAAAGTAGAGATTAGTATTCAGTTGTATGGAAAGAATCTCAAGTTAATTTTAAGTCTCTGTTAACTAAATTGGCAACTTGCTGATGATTTCCATGATAAAGAAACAAGAGGATGTAATGCAAAGAGTCATAGATTTGGAAGCAGGAATCGAATATTTCCTCTTACACTAATGGTATAATCATTGACAGGTCTTTATTTCCATCCACTCTGACACTAGCTTTGTTTTTGTTTCTTACTTATGGTATCCCATTTTTTTTTACTCTTTCTTTGCCTGGAATACACTCCATTCTCACCTCTATCTCTATTGATTTCTTGTTATTGTTCAGTCTTTTCAGTCTTGTTTCATTTATTGTGACCCCATTTGATATTTTTTGGCAACCAAGTTAGAGTAGTTTGTCATTTCCTTTCCAGCTCATAAGACAGATAAGTAGATCTAGGGTCAGATATGGAGTCAAGAAGATCTAAGTTCAATAGTACCTTATACGCTGAGCAAATCACTTATCACTGTCCTTGTTTCAGTTTCCTTATTCATAAAAAGAGCTGGCAAAGGATGTGACAAGCCACTCCAGTATCTCCACCAAGAAAAATCCCAAAATGGTAATGAAGAATCAAATACAACTGAACAAAAATAGCAACAATAAAATCTTCAGCTCATTTTATAAATGAGGAAACTGAGACAAATAGGGCTAAATGGCTTACACAGGTAGTGCCAAGAGGTGCTCCATTCATTTCACCACCAAGATTTCTGGAAAGCACAATACCTAGGAACCTTTTAAATCATCCTAGATACTAGTACCTTCCTCTTGAATTTATCTTATATTTAATTATTTTGCACATACTTTCATAGATACATATGGCTCCTCCAATTATAATTTGAGTGCAATAATGTTCATTTCTTTGTAACTTGTGTTTTAGTACAATAGCATTATGAATTTAAAAAAAAATTGTTGATTGTTTTAAGCTTTCTGAGTTTCATTTTCCTCATCTAAAAAATGTGGAATTATTAACTATCATTTATCTAAGTTATTGTGGAAATCAAGTGAAAAGACATTTGTTAATCTTATAGTCCTAAATTAATGATGGTACTAAAGTGATTTAAAATAACAGTCTTTGATTTAAGGTAAGATTCATTCTGAAACCCATAGAAAGGGAGTTTAGTAACTTATTATGTAACTAAATTAATAATTTAATTAGTAACTTATTAAGTTATTAAGGTACAGACAGAAGTCAGCAAAAAGTAGAACTATAACTAGGCAATAGTGAACCTAAGTCAAATTCCCTATTAGAGGTATAGTCCAAGTTTGGATGGGAACACAGATAGGAATTTGCTGAGCAAAAAGGATAATTTCACTTTAATCTTCCAGAAGACCAGAAGTCACCAATATCTAAAATCTCTTTTGGTACTTGGTCTGGATGATGAGATAATGCTTTCATATCTGATTACCTAAAGGGATCATTTTCAAATGAAGTATAGACACTTTGATGTTTATAACAACTTTCTAAGAGAGGTAATAAAAGTATTATCATTTAATTATTGACAAAAAAGATGCTGTAATTTTAAATGATAATGTATATGTTTATAGTAATTATCGACATATCTATCTATATATATATTAATATATACAAATATGCATTATCATTTAAATTTAACAGCTGTACTATTAAAGAAAAGGAGGCAATAGTAAAAATTTTCGACTTCAGCAAGAAATTTCACTGTGGCCTAGATTTTAAAAGTAGATAAATTGATTCAGAATTTAATTGTATTTGCATCAAACTATGCCTATAAAGTTTATTTTAGGCTTCCAGAGTGGTATTAAATGGGGATTATGAAAATTAATTGCCTTATATTTATTATATATATGGTTTTCTTTTGACAAATAAAAGTTTTAGAAGAATTGATGGCAACTGACCAAGATTCCTATGGCATGAAAATGTTTCAATAGAATACATATACATACAAGCATGCCTTTACAGGGTTTTCCTGGACTGTGTGGAGATTTAGATTTTGATTCATGAAGAGAAAATATTTATAAATTATAGTATTGCTATGATTAAGTGAAATATTGTTTCCTTTGCAAGATTTAATCATAGAACAATACAGAAATTCATGAAACCTTCCCTAAATAAAGATGGAGAAAAATAAGGAATACATTTTTGAAACAAAAAAAAATCTTGCTTGGTCCTTTGTTTAATTTAAACTAAGAGGTGCATTACCAAGAAAACATAAAAATGAATTCAGACAGCATTAAAAAGATTGGAAGAATGTAGTGAAAATACCTAGCATATCAATTATGCCTGTCCTTTTACATGAGCTTTTATGTCTTCAAAGGAAAAGAACTATCTCATCTTTTACTTTGTATTTGAATTACCTGGTATATCAACTTGTATGCAGTAGGCATTTAATAAATATTGGTTTAATTGAGTTGTCAAACAGACTTTGTTATGCCTTTGATACTTTTTTTCTTGCATTTTCTTGTCATCTAAATGGGATAAAAAAATTTTATGTCTATTTCTTTTATTTGTCTTTCCAGCTCAGGTTAAAGAAACAACCTACTTTCAGGTATTTGCAGGAAACTGGCTATCAAGGAACTGATTAGAACAAGAGCTTTATTATGCAGTGCATTTTGCAGGCAAAAAACATAAACACTCTCACAATATACAATGATAAAACAAATATACATACATCCCCACATAGAAGAAATTCACTCAATATAAGGGGGGATGATATGTGTCAGACAAGAAACACAGTCAAAGATTGATTCAGGTAGCAAAATGATATATCCTACACAAGGACTCAATTGGGGAAAAATAAATAGTGTTAGATGTAAAAAAGGACATTCTTAACCAGATCCAGATGTTATAGAGAACATTTCAATGTCATTTATCAATACTAGGTTTAGGGGAGACTCAGGTATTGTGGTGCTGTTTGTGAATTATTGGAAATGCAAACTGGAGGAAGGATCTACGTGAACTATCTAAGTAAGCAAGAGGAGGATGACTCAAGATCAATGAAGCTGTAAAGAGATTCATCTAATCAAAGATGCAAACATAATCTGCTTTTCACAGACTAAACATAGAGCAAAACAGCAAAAAATTATAAACTTTGTATTTGCTTTTATGTTTTATGTACATTAGGACTACTTAACCTAGGTGACTCCATTATGAAATCCTATATTTATAACCATAACATTAAAAATAGAAAGTTTGCAAGTATTACATTGCCCTCATAATTTCCTGGGTCTTCTTACCAAATACAACTGATTCTATGAAAAGAGGAAAGAGAGTCTTGCTTATTCTTCCTCTAAAAAATAAATCTACTTTAGAATTATTTTGTGATTCAAATATTTTAATATTTCATTTTTAAAAATTTTTATTTAATTATTTATTCTTATTTTTGTACAAATGATTTTTTGAACATTACTAAAATATTTTTGTTTAAGAGAAAACATAATGCCCCTCCCCCAAAAACAATATAGGCCTGCATGAGCAATAAAGGAAAGAAAAAATTAAAATTAATAATAATAATAATGGAATGATAATAATAATAATAATAGATGCAACCAGGTGGTGTAGTGGACGAGTACTCACCCTGGAGCCAGGAGCACCCGAGCCCAAATCTGGCTCCAAACACCCAACAATCACCCAGCTGTGTGACCCCAGGCAAGCCACCCCAACCCCATTGCCCTGCAAAAAACAAAAAAAGAGAAAAAGACCCCAACTCCTCCAACTCTATCATGGATAGATCACAATCTTTATGATAAGTCCATCACAAAAGCTACTTCCATATTTTTTCACCATTGCCATTGCTGATCACAACTCCCTCCATTCATACTGCCCCCACTACCATATATTATATTTTCTCTCTCCTTTCACTCTCTCCCTCTTCTTAAATGTGCTGTGGAGTAACTGAGTGGAGCAGCAGACAGATCCCCAGCCCTGGAGCTAAGAGGCCCCGAGCCCATATACCACCCCTTAGGTCCAGCATCCACCCTGCCCTATGGTCGCAGACAGGCCATCCATTCCTAGCCCTTTGCAAGAAGTAAGAAAGAAAAATGTTTTATATCTGATAACTATCCCCACACAGTATATCCTCTCCTTGATCATTCAACCCCCCCCTTCTCCCTTTCTTACTCTTGATATCTAAGTATATATGAGTATATATGCTCTTTCCTCTACTACCCAACTCTGATGAGAGCGAAGGTTCCCTTATTTAGAGTCCCCTTCCATATCATTGAAATAACTTGTAATAAAAAAATCTTGTTATATGAAATATCTTAGTCTATTCCACCTCTCCTTTTTCTTTCTCCTATTACACTTTCCTTTTAGCCGCTGACTCCATTTTTACACTGTATTATATCTTCAAATTCAGCTCTCTCCTGTGCTTCATCTATAAAACCTCCTTCCACGTGCTCTATTAAATGAAAAGGTTCATATGAGTATTATCAGTATCATTTTTCTATGCAGGAATACATGCAGTTCCTCATCATTAAGTCCCTCATATTTTACCCTCCTCCACTCTCTATGCTTCACCTGAGTCCTGTATTTGAAGATCAAACTTTTCTGTTCAGCTCTGGCCATTCCAACAGAACATTTGAAATGTCCCCAGTTCATTGAAGGCCCATCTTTTTTCCTGGGACAGGACATTAAGTTTTGCTGGGTAGTTGAGTCTTGGTTGTACTGCAAGCTCTTTTGGCTCCTGGAATATTATATCCCAAGACCTACAAGCTTTTATTATTTGCTGCTAAATACTCTGTGATCCTGACTACAGCTCCACAATATTTTCTCTTTGATTTGGGAGTTCTGAAACTTGGCTATAATGTTCCTGGGGTTTGTTATTTTGGATCTCTTTCTGGAGGGGATCAGTGGATTCTCTCCATTTCTATTTTGCCTTCTGCTTCCAGGATATCAGGGTGATTTTCCTGTAGGAATTCTTTGAAAATGATGTCAAGGCTCTTTTCCTGATCATGACTTTCAGGTATCCCAATAATTTTTAAATTATCTTTTCTGAATCTATTTTCCAGATCAGTTGTTTTTTTCAATGAGATGTTTCATATTTTCTTCTAATTTTTCGTTCTTTTGGTTTTGAAGTATTGTGTTTTGATTTCTCATAAAATAAGCTACCTACCTCAGTTCCATTCTACATCTGAAGGATTTGTTTTCCTCAGAGAGCTTTCTTATCTCTTTTTCCATCTAGCCAATTCTGCATTTTAAAGCATTTTTCTCCTCAATAATTTTTTTGAACTATTTTATCTATTTAACCTAAGCTGGTTTTTAACATGTTATTTTCTTCAGTATTTTTTGGATCTCCTTGACTAAGCTGCTGACTTCTTTTTCATGTTCCTGCATCTCTCTCATGTCTTTTCCCATTTTTTCTTCTATCTCCCTCACTTGATTTTCAAAGTCTTTTTTGAGCTCTGTCATAGCCTGAAACCAATTTCTGTTTTTCTTGGAGTCTTTAGATGTGGGAGCTTGTACTTCCTAATCTTCAGATTGAGTATTTTGATCCTTCTTAGTATCATAGACAAATTATTTCTCAATGCTGTTCCTCTTTTTTCTATGTTTATTCATTTCTCCAGCCTGTGCCTTGTTTGGTAGGCTTCCTGAGCTTTTGAGTATTTTTGGGACACCCCCCCCCAAAAGGATCTCTGTGTGAGGCTCTGTCTTCCCTGCTGATCTGTTAATGACCACAAGAGCACCCCTCTGCCATGGTGCTGAAGTGGGGGGACCCTGCTGTTCCATGGGGGGCCTAGACTGGATGAAGTTCTGAATGTGGGGGCAGCTAGGTGGCACAGTGGGTAGAGCACCAGCCTTCCAGTCAGGAGTACCTGAGATCAAATCTGGCCTCAGACACTTAATAATTACCTAGCTGTGTGGCCTTGGGCAAGTCACTTAACCCTTAAGTGTTGCAATAAAAAAGAAAAACTAAAAAACTAAAAGAGATCTGAATGTGGTCAGAGCCCCAGAGTCCTGTTCCAGGAACAGAGGACAGACCTTGGCAGTCTCTCTCCACTCCCCTACCTAGGTTCAGCATTCATGCCTGGGGGTTCCTGCTTACCGGTTTCACTTGCTTCTGGTTCCTGCATCTGGGCTGCTGCAGCCATGCTGTTCACTGAGTGCCCTGAGTGCTGGGTTTCATGAGCTCACTCTGGCAGAGTTCCCCACCCCACCCCTGCCATCCTCCAAGTTATGTCCAGTGCTCCTCGCGGCATAGGTCAGGAAACTGCCCCCGCTGCTGTGAGCCCCAGCTCCCAGCACCCTGGGGCTACCTCCTGAAGACTGAAGTTCCTTCAGTCTGGTGGGCCACCCCTCTGAACCATGGAGCTGAGCCTCTCTGCTATCTGCTATTTTCCAGGTTACCTTGGGCTGGAGAATTGCCTCACTGAATCCCTCTTTGGATTCTGTCTCTTTAAAATTCATTTAGAGTCCTTATTTTATAAGTTTGAAAATATCAGAAACATCAGTAATATAAAACCTAAGAGGGTATCCTCTCCTGTTGCCATATTGACTCTGCTCTGCAGAGCTTTTCAATGCATAAAATTACGTTCTATGAAAATTATGTAAAGGTGCATTTTTCAAAGAAAATTCCTTATGTTGTTCTTTTAAGATATGAAGGTCTGTGAGTATATCAAGGTATTTGCATGTGTGCATGGGGGCAGCTGGATGGTGCAGTCAGTAGATTGCCAACTCTCAAGTCAGGAGGATCTGAGTTCAAATTTGACCTCAGACACTTCCCAGATGTGCTATCCTGGGCAAGTCACTTAATTCTGATTGAATTGCATTCAGAACCATCTCCAATCATCCTGACTCATATCTGGTCCCTGGAACCCAATGACTCCAGAGGCAAAAGTGAGAATGGTGACTTCATACAGCAACCCTGCACTCAAATATAATTCATGTCCTTGTCATGACATCACCTCCCTGAACTCTTGGTCTTCTTTGAAAATGAAGCATAACATATATGTGTGTAAATGCATAAATACATATACGTATATATGTATATAATATATATATGCATACACAAATGCATAAACTGTATTTTTGCATACTAGTTCTAGTATCCAGTATTTGTTTACTATAGGAAATCTAGGCTAACATATAAAAAATAAGCCAGGCAAGTAATAAGGCCATGAAATTAAGGGGTAGGGTGGGAATAAATTTGTACTATATTTTTGAAATGCCTGCAACCTGTAAGTGTCCCTTATCAAAAGTCTTTGCCTTTCTAGGGAGAAAGTTGATAGCTGTTGATATTTTGCTAAGATACTTAACAAAAACTGCCCACATTCTCTTATGCTCAAGATTATTGTCAATGTTCACTTATACCTTTAATATGATTTTAGGAATTGTAACTCTAAAGTCATATATTAATTTATGGTACGACTGATTTTCTTATGAATTAATTTAATTTTTTCAATGCTTGAATCATCAATTATTCAGTGAAAAAAACATTTCCATAGTCTTAAAAATCAAGGAGGAAAGTCTTATCCTTGAAGCAGAATGTCAGTTCACATAAGGGCAGCTTGATGACTCAGAGAATACAACACTGGCTTTGGAGTCAGGAGGACAAGAGTCTGAATCCAGCCTCAGACTGTCTGACCTTGAGTCATTTAACCCTAATTGAGTCGCATGTAGGGTCACCTCTAGTTGTCCTAATTCATAGGTGGTCCAGATGCTGCTGGCGGAGAAGGTGAGGCTGGTGCCTTAGCACTGTACCCCTCACTCAAATCCAGTTTAAGGCATCACTTTCCTGATGTCCTTCTCTTCTTAGATAAGGAAGGACAATCATCATCATCATCGTAAATCTAAATATATATTCACCATATATATTTAGAGTAATTAATATTATATATGTATGTGTATATATATATATATATATATATATATGCACATATATATGCTTTCCTAATCTACAATCAGACAATAAATAAAGGTAAAATGAAAAACAAAAGGACTGCTAGGACTGTTATTTTAAATGGTGATGAGCTTTGACATCTTCTCATATGATAATCAAGACAGAAATCAGGGCATGTTTAGCCTGGGGAAGAGATTTAAGAGGAAATATATTGCTGCCTTTTAAGGTCCAAACATTACTATGCTTGACCTGAAAAGAATAACTTAAAACACTGGTCTGATTTGCAGAGAAGTTTATTTTAGCTTTTGAAATTAATATTTTTCCTAATAATTATAGCCTTACCAAAGTGGGATGGGTTTTCTCAAGACATAATATATTTTCACTCCCTAGTGGTCCTCCAAAGTCCTTTTTCATGCTAATAATCTGTGAATACTAGACCTGAGTCTAAAGACACTGGAATTAGTATCTTCTGGCACTTTCTAGCTAAGCAAATATGGACAAGTCAACTTCTGGAAACCTCACATTTTTATGTGTAATATTTCTTGACTAACAATACTTCTTGATTTTCATTGCCTATCCCATCTTAATTTTTCTCATTTTGAACCATTTTTCCCAATGGATTTTATCATTTACTCCATGCCACTCTAAGTTGTTCTTAGGAGCAGATAATGATTGGAAAATGAGTCAAGGTCTAATCCTTAGAAGTCTATGTATTTGGTTGCTCTTAACCCACATGGATGCCTGGAAACCTGATTCTGGAAATGTTTGATATTGTAAATGACCTCTTTTGATTCAGAGTTTATGTAAGGTATTCTGACATTAGTTCCTATATAGTTACTCTGGGGTGGAATAAAAGGCTTTTACCTGACAGTTGAATGGAATTAATTGTGTAAATAAAGAATCCTTCTCCTCAAAACTAATTTTCTGATACAAAAAGGTATCCCCTGAAAGGGAGATTGGGAGGGAAGAGAGTTTGGTGTGAGCCTGACTGATATGAATGATTCCTAAAATTCATGTTTTAAGACTGTCTTGTCCATAAGAAAAGGTGACTATGAAGGGAAATTTTGTTGCCAGCATTAAGAAAGCCACTGAGGCAAAGGTCAGAAATAGTCCTGCTTTTCTTTTAGTGACCCAAAAAACAATTTTTTTTCAAGATTTGGGGTTAGGGTAAAGGTTGTAGCAGCAGCCCAATTTCCCCACTTGCACTAACACTTTGCTTTTCTTATGCTTTTTATGTTTTCATGTCATTAATTGAAAGAATACCAAGATGAACTGGACAAGGCTCTGATCTTGTGAGCTTCAAAAGATTGATAGAACAACCAGAGGTCCAAAGATGGGAGAATGACATAGCTGCAGCCAAGCCATGTAAAGAACCAATGTGGTATGGAGGGTCTAACAAACACACAAACTTCCTTTATATTGAATCCTATATGCAATGGTTAAGCCCTTCCCAGAAATTAACTTGATAACAGTGAAAAGTAACAACCACTTCTCCTTGGGGAGAAGAGAGATCATACCTTAGTGCCTGTACTTCTTTTCTCACTATATAATTCTTTTACTTTGCTATATATTTCTCAATGAATATCTCTTTGTACAAGTTAATGGAGAGTAATTGTTTATCAATGATATTGAGGATATATCAATTGATTTAATGATATTAATGAGCTTTTTAAATATTTTTAATTTTATTTTTCTAATTACATGCAAAGGTACAATTGTGTTTAACATACTTCCATATCAGTCATATTGTGAAAGAGGAAAAAACAAAAAAAAAAACACATGACTTAGAAAGTGAATATAGTATGCTTTGCTCTGCATTGAGTACATAGTTTTTCCTCTGAACTAACTCTCTGTGTTTTTATGCTTTTATGTTTTCATCCTCTTAATTAAAAGAATACCTAGATGAACTGGACAAGGCTGTGGTTTTTGAGCTTCAAAAGATTGATGGAGCAAACAGAGGTTCCAAAGGCATTTTCCATAGGCAGTCTCTCAGGATTATTTTTGATCACTGAACTACTGAGGAGTTGCATCCATCATAGATGATCATGTCACAATGCCACTGTTAATATGAACAATATTCTCTTGGTTTTACTCACTTCATTCAATAAGTCTCCATGCTTTTCTAGAATCCGGTTGCTTATGATTTCTTATAAAATAATAGTACTCCATAACATTCATAGACCACAGCTTGTAGCACAATTTATGAGCATTCCTTCAATTTCCAATTCTTTGCCACTGCAAAAGGAACTGCTATATGTTTTTAAAAATCTTTTTAACCTTTGTTATGATTTTTTTGAATACAGGCCTAGTAGTGATATTGTAGGATCAAAGGATTTGCAAGTTTTATTGCCCTTTGGTCATAGTTCTAAATGACTGGATCAGTTCACAGCTCCATCAACAAAGCATTAGTGTCCCAATTTTCCTATATCCTCTTCAACATTTACCATTTTTCTTTTTTTTTGTCATCTTAGCTAATTTGATAGGTATGAGGTGATATCTCAGAGTTGTTTTAATTTTCATTAACAGTGAATTCTTATGGGCACTGGCAGATTATATTAAGGTAGTAAACATTGATGATTGAAATGCCAAAGGGGAACTTAAGCTGATGGTATTGGAAAAATCCTATTTTCCTTTAGTGTATTTCTAGAAACCTAATGAGGAGATGTACCCAGTCTCAAACTAGGTATCTGACTTGTTATGATATTCAAGTTGCTAGAAGTCCTGGAGCAGTCCAGCACTTCTAAAGGTTACAAATACTTTTAAAAAGTTAAAGAATTGGGGTGGCTAGGTGGCACAGTGGATAAAGCACGGGTCCTGGAGTAAGGAGTACCTAGGTTCAAATCCAGTCTCAGACACTTAATAATTACCTAGCTGTATGGCCTTGGGCAAGCCACTTTACCCCATTGCCTTGGAAAAAAACCTAAATAAAAAATAAAAAGTTAAAGAACACATACATTTAAGCTACTATGATTAATTTTAGTGAAATTTAGCTAGTAGTATTTTGCAATTACTATTAGTATTTAGCAATGACTTTCTGAATATGACACCTTAATCAACTGAGTAATTATTGCTAGCTTTTTCAGATATTATAATTCTGGGGAAGTGACTCCCATATACACATAAACATACATATGTGATATGTGGCATTCATGGGAATTTACAGTAAAATAGAAAAAAGAAGAACTTTAATAAAATCTTTTCTAAAATATTAAATCCTATAACATCACTATAATATTCAAATCTTCCCTTCTACTGGTTCTTTCCTGTTGTCTGCAAATACCTAAGTTTATAACATCTAAAAAAAAACCCTCACTAGACCCTTTTGTCCCAGCATGATGACCTACTGTACCTCTCCTTTTCATAATCAAACTTCTAGGAAAAGATGAACCTCAATTGCCTTCACTTTCTTTCTTCTGCCATTTATATTCTTTTGAATTCGATATTTCACTTTATTATTTACCTAAATCTGCTATCTTCAGCTAAGAAGCAAAGTAGTAAAGTAGTAGGTAAGATAGAATAAAAAAGGTCTAGAGTTCATATTCTGCACCTGATACTTATTAGCTATATAACTGGGTCAATTCATTTAATTTCCACCTGTCTCAGTTTCTTCAATTGCAAAATGGAGACAATGTTATCATTTGATCTTAGCATGGTTCTGAGAATAAAATAACATATATAAAACACTTGACATTGTGATCCTTCAAATATAATGATAACTTAATTGGCAAAATCTAGTCTTTTTTCTAATATCATTTCATGACCTCTTTGAAGGATTTCTCTTCCTGGATACTCTTGTCTTGGTGATACTACATCAAGAAACTGTTCGATAGTTAGTTATAGTTTCTTTTGAGCATCATTTGAGCATCTCCAAATGCTCAGTGAGGAAGCACGCCTATGCCCTGAACCACCTGTGTGCAGGGTTGTGATTGTAGTTCCCAATGTATCTGCACCTGTTGCTTCAAAACTTTCCTTTTACTATAGGACTTTGAGATAGGAATGGTAAAATGTTATGGGTGATGTCTTTTGATGCATGCATGAATTGGATTTATGTGAGACAGGGTTACACAAAGTAGTTGGTTTCACTCTCTCCTTCAAATTGCCAAGACACTTGGTGATGGCTGTAGATGCAGTAAGTGACTTTGGCATCTGTGATGTCTAATCAATCTTTAACCACTCCACAACACCTGTTTCAGCTTCCTTCAGGTTTGATGGAACAAAGTGTTCTCATACATCCAATCTACCAATGAGATTTCATCCTCCTCCCACTGCCCCCCTCCAGCCAACTCACTGAAGAGTTTGAGATTCCCTTGGTCACCTTCACCTTGGTTTAATCTACCTGCTGAATTGGTTAATTGGACTCTGACTTCTGTGCAGACTATAGCTTCTTGGAGCCACAGGTGAGAGTTAGGTTACTTAGGTGGACATCATAGGTGGAAAGCAACCCTGAAAATTGTGCAGCAGCCCTCACACCAGAGGTACTATTCTTCCTTGAAAACATCCTAAACCACAATTTATTAGTGAATTCATTTAAGTTATGTAAATCATCCAGAATAAAGATAGAGAAGAGGGAAATTGCACACACCTGAGGAACAACAAGTCCAGTCTGACTGAATCATGCTGAATATGAAGGTGAATAATGTGCTCTAAGACTGAAATTCCCACTTCAAGGATTAACTCTAACACCATCTTCTACCTTAAACCTCTCTTTATCACTGAATTTTTATTTTTTGATAGAGGTAACAGCAACTGGAGTTTGTTTTGGTCAGACCTGTTCTTCGATAACTGTGTAGTGGATGACTTAGAGGGGAAAGACTTGCAGGAGGCAGACCAATTAAGAATTTATTATACTAGTTTAGAAAAGATGCTAAACACCCTGAACTATGGTGGTAACTATAATTATAAAGATAGATTTGAGAGGTAGTAATGATAGCATTTGGCAATTGGTTACATGGGGCTAGAAACAGTGAAGATTTAAGTATTGTGAGTTTGAAGCTTTTTGCCTAGAAGAATACTTATTCCCTAGACAGAAATAAGGACATTCAGAATAGTCATAGTTTTGGCGGGGAGAGAGATAAAATAAGGAGGTTTTTCTTAAACATTTCATTTTAAAGATGTCTTTTGAACATTGAACAGTCATTTGGAGATGCTCATAACTAGATATAGAACAGTTTTCTTGATATAGAACAGTCTCCTGTACTGAGTATTCCTTTTAAGGATTACAATGCTCACCTCCTGATGTGAGGAAGGAGCTAGAAAAGGTGCCCTAAAATTGCCTGCCTACTCAATCCTAGGCTTATTACCAAGGAAGGAGAAGGGGATTCCACCTGTGGTTGAGACAAAAAAAATCTACAAAAACTTCTTCAATGCTTTGTATGTGCACACATTCATAGGCAACACAAAATCTAATGGACCCGAATGATAAACAGCTCTTGTTGCAAGAGAACTTAGCAGGTACCATATCTAAGGAGCAGCCCTGAGTACCAGGCTGTCAAATGAAGATCAGCTTTCTGAAGATGGAGATGGATACAAAATTTTCTAGAGTGACCCCAGTGAAGGGGAACACTGAATCTGGGATAGGTTTGGCAATCAAAACTTATCTAGTCGACAAGCTTGAATGCCTACCAAAAGGAGTGAATGACAGACTCATGACAATGACATTGCCACTTGCAGAAAGTACCAAATCATCACCATCAGTGCCTATGCTTCCACCATGAAAAACCCTGATGAAGTCAAGAAAAATTGTTTGAAGACCTGGAGACAGATATTGTCAAGCCAAAAGAGGACAAGCTAATAATTTCTGGGTGACTTTATTACTAGAGTAGCTTCAGACTATCTGACAGAGCAGGGAGTCCTTGGGAACAATGGAATTGGGAACAGCAATAGTAATGGTCACCTACTACTGAAGACTTATGAGTCTCATGACCTTATCATAAACATTGTCTTCTGTTTATCTAAATGTAATAAAACTTCCTGGATGTACCCTCATAGCAAACATTGTCATCTAGTAGACTATGTGATAGTAAGGAGAAGAGATAGGATGTGAGAGTGACAAAGGGTGCAATATGCTGGATGGATCACAGACATCCTTTCCAAGTTAAATATTCATATTCAACCAAAGCAGCACCCCCAAGGCAAAAGAGCTTCTAGAAGAATTAATATAAAGAGATTAGCATGTCTTTCTGACTAGGAAAAGTTTATTGCTAACCTGCAGAGAAAACTGAGGCAAAACATGAATTTACCAACAGTGGAGCAGAAAAAGAGTGGGTGATTTTCAGAGATCTGGTTTACAGCACTGCATTTGCTCATCAGGGTCAGAACTTTCACAAATATCAAGACTTGTCTTGACAAAAATGATTGGGTAATACAGAAGCTGTTAAATTAAAAAAATGAGACCTCCACAGGGTTTACCAGAATGATAGCTCCTTCCTTACAAAGAAGGAAGCATTTAATTCCATCAAAAGTAAAATCCAAGAAAAGCTTAAACAGATGCAGGACTCTTGATAACATAAGGCCAATGAAATTCACTTTTATGCGGACAGTAACAAATCATTGTGTTTTTATGATGCCCTGAAAGACCTATGGTGCATCTCAACTGCTCAATGCTGATAGATACACATTGATCAATGATAGTGATGTGATCCTAGAGAGATGATCTAAATTCTTCCACAGTGTTCTTAACAAATCATCATCAATTAATACAGAAGCCATTGACTATTTGCCTCAAGTTGAATTTAATCTGTCTGTCCCTAATCTGTTCAACTGAAGAAGAGATTTTGAATATCATTTGGTTCCTTTCAAGTGGCAAAGCACCTGATGTTGACTCTATTCTATCTAAGATCTACAAGGTGGGGGTTTATTGCTCATCCAAAAGATGACTGAAATTTCCCAGGTTATATGGCATGAAGAGGTCCCCCCCTCAAGGAATTCAAATTTGCCATCCATATCCATAAAGATAATGAGAATAGATTGTTCTATGACAGTCACAGAGCTGTATCCTTTAGTCATAGTTGGTAGGATTCTTGCCAGAGTCCTTGTCAATAGACTTCTCCTTCACCTGGAAGATGGTCACCCCCCTTAGAGATAGTATGCATTCAGAAAGGGTCAAGTAGAATGGTATTTACTGCCCCAACAACTCCAAGAAAACTTCCAGGAAACATTTGTAGATATGACTGAGGTCTATGATACCAGTCATGAGGATTTATGGAAAATTGGGTCAAAATTTGATTGCCTGGAGAAGTTCATCAGAATTGTATGCCAGTCTCATGTATGGCTGGTTTCTGTTTAGTGGGTGATGCTTTTGTGATTTCCCTGTCACCATTGGAGTGAAAAAAGGCTCTGTCCTTGCTCCCATGCTTTTTAGCATTATGTTTTCAGCTATGTTAACAAGGACCTTCACTGAGGATGACCTTGGCTTCAAGGTCAACTACTGTACTGATGGCAAATTCTCAACTTGAAAAGGCTAAGACCAAAGTGGAGGCAGTGTTGGCACATAATCGTCAGATGGCAGATCATTGTGCACTCCAAGCAACCTCTGAACCTGAGATGCAACAAAGTATGGATAGAGTCTCTGCTTGTGCTAATTTTGATCTATTAGCACCAGAAAAACACAGGTGCTCCATTATCCGGCAGCATACCACCCATATTTGGAACCACTGATTACAGTAAATGGAGAAGTTTTGAGTACAGTGTCTTTTCTAGGGAGGTAAACATTGGTATTAAGGTTATGGCATGCAGAGCTAGAGCTAGCTCAATATTTGGAAGTCTCCAAAAGAAAATAGGGGTGAGAAAAGGAATTAGACAAACTATCAAATTGTAGGTCAATAGGGCTGTTGTGGTGATCTCATTGCTATATATGCCTATGAAACCTGGAATATCTACCAGCTCCAGGTCAGGAAATTTAATCGCTTCCATTTAATTTGCCTTAGGAAGATTCTGAAGATCACCTAGCAGCAGAAGATGCCAGAAATGGAGGTCCTTTCTTAAGCTAAATTGCCTAGCATTCCAACTTTACTATAGAGCACGTAACTATGATGGGCTGGACATGTTGTTGGAATGCCAGAAGTTCACTTGCTAAAAGGACTATTTTATGGAGACCTTACACAGGGCAAATGCTAACAAGGGAGTCAGAAGTGATACTGGGACATCCTGAAGATCTCTTAAGAATTTTAGAATTACTTGTACAGCATGGGAGATATTGGCACAGGACAGCCCAGCTTGACATGCCCTCATCAGAGAGAGGGCTGCTCTCTATGAAAAAGACAAAATTGAAGCAGCCTAAAGGGAACAAGAGATATGTAAGTTTAGAATACCTACCCCAGGTGGTTATATGGACACTTTGTATCTGATCTGTGGTAGAACATTCCAGCTCCCGTTGGTCTGAGGAGTCATGGATACACAGCAATTTGTCTCAAACACATGTGAAGTCATTTTGGTCTTCTTCGATAATGAAGGACAAGTACCCCAATCAACCATAATTCAAATTCATTCACTGATACTTTAACACACACACACACACACACACACACACACACACACATACTCACAATTGTGTTTATAGATTGAGTAAAGCATCTATAAATATTTTTATATGTAAAATGTATATATTTTGTATATATGCTCATATATTTTCAATGTACATTAACAAATATAGGTATACACTATGTAAATAGGTATCTATAAATAGGTATCTATTTTGAATACATAATATTTATATCTAAACATATAAACTATCTAGATATACATTTTATCTCCCCTGATAAAATGAAAGTTCTCTTGTCAGAGAACTTATCATCTTATTCTAATACCTATTACAATGCCAAGCATTTAGAAAGCACTAAATGAATCCTTATTGATTGGTATGTTTATCAGAATGCATAGTGATTTTTAGGGCAAAACAAAGTTTTTGAAATCAGACAGACAGGCTTCAGAATCTTGCTCTGATACCTGAGGTGGGCCATATCACAACATCTCTTGACCAGAGTTTTAATCATCTATAACATAAGGTAATTGGGATTGATGGTCTTTTAGATCTATTAAATGACTAGGTATGACATAGACATATGAGCACATGCATGTATATATAAAAGAGTCATGTTATTAGGTAGAGGTTATGTCCCATATCAAGGAAAATGATTCAGTTTTCAAGGAATTATCTAAGACTGGAAATTCCAGGGAATTTTCCCATCTACTCTGGTAGAAGAAATTCTTTACATCATTGAAATCGCAGATCTGAATGTTAATGTGAACAAAAACATGAATGTATGCATGTTAGCCTGCTGTTTGTAATTTTATCTGGAGGAAAATATTGGTAAGAAAAGTTACTTACAGAAGTAGAAGTAGCTGACTTTCCTAGGCTTGTAAGAAACTATGCAACTAGGGGCAGCCAAGATGGCAGAAAGAAGGAGGAGGCCAAGATGGCAGAGAGAAGACAGGCATGGTTCTAAAGTCTCCTGATCTCTTCCCAATCTATCACATGAAACAAACCTCTTAAAAGAAATCCGACCCACAAAACCCAGAAAGAAAAGCCAGGAGAAAAAATATCTACCTCAGGATTTGTCTCCGGCAGCAGCTTTGGCCAAATTCCAGCAGGTGAATCTGGGCTCAGAGGGAGGATAAGCCCTGGAATAGCCAGATTAATAGCTGAATTGGAGCCAGGAGTCTGAGGGCAGGAGAGCCGGATCTGCTGGATCAGTGGTAGGGGTGGATGACAGGGGCTTGGGTCAGTGGGAGAGCAGAGGCTCTGGTGTTGGTGCTGTCCCCCTGGAGCTTGGGGATGGGGCCCTGGGGAGAGAGTTCTGGTGCAGGAGAGGTGCAGACACCATCCCTGGGTTCCTCAGGTCTGAGGAACTCTGAGTCCATGCCTCCATTGTGGCTGAGGCCACTTCCCAAACAAACAAATGCAAACTACTTCTGCCTCAGGCCCAGGTGTGTGAGCCTAAGAACCAGCCCAGCTGAGGAATGACCTCAGGCAAGGGTAAAGCCCACCATTGATTAAAGGCAAAAGAATTCAATAGTTCCAACTCCTCCCTTTGGGCAAAGGGAGAAGGCCTGGGAACCCAGGTCACAGACACTCCAGAGAGGGCAACCAGCATCTCCTACTGGCCATCCAGAGAAACTGCACTCAGTAAAGCCTTTAGCGATCCCAAGCCCAGTTGAACCAGCCCGCCCCAACTCAAGGTCTTAGCTTAATGAAGAAGGGTAAGCGGAAAGGTGGATCCATAGAAAAATTCCTGGAAGGGAAAGACCCCAACTCAGAGAGACCTGGAACCTCTGAGGAGAATACAATCTGGTCTCTAGCACAGAAAGACTTCCTTGAACAAATAAGGAAGGAGCTTAAAAATTTGGGAGAGACAATACCTTGCAACAAGAAAACAAAACCTTAGAAAGTACAATTGGACAAACACAAAAGGAGAATAAATCTCTCAGATCAGCACTGGACAATTATAAAATGAGAATAATTCTCTCAGATCCTCAAATCAGCAAATGCAAAAAGAAATTAATTCTCTCAAACCACAATTGGTCAAATGGAAAGCTCTTTCAAAAGTAGAATTGACCAACTGGAAAAGGAGTTGCAAAAGGTTAATGAAGAAAACTCCTCCCCCCAAAAAAATAATGGAGTCTACAGAAACTAATGACTCCATGAGACAGCAAGAGTCAGTTAAACAAAATCAAAAAATAGAAAAAATAGAAGCAAATGTAAAATACCTCATCAACAAAACCACTGACCTTGAGAATAGATCAAGAAGGGGCAACCTGAAAATTATAGGACTTCCTGAAAACATTGAAGAGAAAAAAAGCCTGGGCTTAATATTACAGGATCTAGTGATGGAAAACTGCCCTGATATCATGGAATTGGAGGGCAAAGTAGTTATTGAAAGAGTACATCGATCCCCACCAGAAAAAGATCATATAATGAAAACACCAAGGAATGTTGTGGCCAAACTGCAGAACTATCAGATAAAAGAGAAAATCTTGCAAGCAGTCAGAAGAAACAATTTAAATATCAAGGAGCCCCAGTAAGGATCATGCAGGACCTGCCTGCATCAACATTAAGGGCTCGAAGGGCCTGGAACAAGATATTTCGAAGAGCACGGGAGTTTGGAATGCAGCCAAGAATCTACTTTCCTGCAAAGCTGAGCCTTCTCTTCCAGGGAAAAAGATGGACATTTAACAAAATGGAAGAATTCCAAAAATTTCTGATGAAAAGACCAGAGCTAAACAGAAAATTTGGATATCAAACAGAAGGTTCAAGAGACACATGAAAAGGTAAAAAAAGGGGGGGTCAGTAAAAGAAAAAAATGCAATCCAGTAAGTTAGTTGAAACTGGCTATATCCCATCATGGGGGTAAAAAAAGATTCTCATAAACCTTGAGAAATGTAACTCTAACAGAGAGAATACACCTAGCCAGAGATGATGGACATTCATGACCTATCCATGAGACTACTATCTAATGGGATGTAACTGGCTTTAACCCCATTTGGGAGAAAGACTCTAATAACTCTCAGGAATTTTGACTCTATTCGATAGAATATACAGAACTAGAAGGGACAGACACTCAGAATTTTCTATGATTTAGATAGAATGATCTAAAAAAAAATACCACCCTAAAAAGGGGGGACAGGAAAGAGATGGGAGGAGGGAGGGGATTGAATGGGGTAAATCTCATTACAATAAGAGGTACAAAAAAACCTATGGTAATAGTGGGGAAGAAGAGAGCAGAGGAGAAACACCTGAATCTTCTTCTCATCCGACTTCGCTTAAAGTCAACTTACACATACTCAGTTAACTTATAAAATATCTAGCCTTTCAAGTATTAGAAGGGGAAAAGAGGAGGGGGATGGAGAAATGCAAGGGGAGTGGATGAAATAAGGGGAAATAATAAAAGGAAAGGAAGGGAAAAGGGAAAGGGGAAAGAAAGGGGAGGGTGTGATATAGGAGGGCAAACACACTGAAGGGGGTGGTTTTCAGAAACAAAAGACTGGGGAATATAAAATACAAACAGAGGGAAGATAGCAAGGAGGGCAATAAAGAATTAGTACACATAACCTTGAATGTGAATGGGATGAACTCTCCCTTAAAACATAAGCAAATAGCAGAATGGATTAAAAACCAGAATCCTACAATATGCTGCTTACAAGAAACCCATTTGAAGCAGATAGATACATATAGAGTAAAGGTAAGAGGTTGGAGCAAAATATATTTTGCTTCAGCTGAAGTAAAAAAAAAGTAGGGGTAGCAATCCTTATCTCAGACAAAGCAGCAGCAAAAATTGATAGCATTAAAAGTGATAAGGAAGGAAACTATATCCTCCTAAAAGTTATCATAGACAATAAAGTCATTTCAATGTTGAATATATATGCACCCAGTGGTACAGCATCCAAATTCTTAGAGGAGAAGCTGAAATAATTACAGGAAGACATAGACAGCAAAACTCTACTAGTGGGAGACCTCAACCTCCCACTTTCAGATCTAGATAAATTGAATCATAAAACAAACAAGAAAGAAATTAGGGAGGGAAATAGATTGTTAGAAAAAATAGATATGGTAGATTTATGGAGGAAACTGAATGGGAATAGAAGGGAATATACCTTTTTCTCTGCAGTACATGGAACTTATACAAAATTTGACCGTGTACTAGGACATAAAAACCTAATGATCAACTGCAGAAAGGCAGAAATAGTGAATACATCTTTCTCAGATCACAATGCAATAAAAGACATATGCAATACTGGGCCAAGGAGATATAGACCCAGAACAAATTGGAAACTGAATAACCTCATTTTAAAAAACGAGTGGACCAAAAAACAAATTATAGAAAGAATTAACCATTTTATCCTAGATAATGATAATAATGAACCAACATACCAAAACCTATGGGATTCATTCAAAGCAACTCTCAGGGGATATATTATAGCTCTAAATGCTTATGTGAATAAATTGGAGAAAGAGGAAATCAATGAACAAAACATGCAACTAAAAAAATTAGAGAAAGAACAAATCAAAATTCCCCAATTAAGTACCAAATTTGAAATTCTAAAAAAATTAAAGTAGAAATTAATAAAATTGAAAGCAAAAAAAATATTGAATTAATAAATAAAACCAAAAGTTGGTATTATGAAAAAACCAATAAAATTGATAATCCTCTGGACAATTTGATTAAAAAAAGAAAGAAGAAAACCAAATAGCTAGTATCATAAATGAAAAATGTGAACTCACCACTAATGAGGAAGAAATTAAAGTAATAGTTTGAAATTATTTTGCCCAACTCTATGCCAATAAATTTGATAATCTAAGTGAAATGGATGAATATTTACAAAAATATAACTTGCCCAGGTTAAATGAAGAAGAGATTAAATACCTAAACAACCCTATCTCAGAAAAAGAACTTCAACAAGCCATTAATGAACTCCTTAAAAAAATCTCCAGGGCCTGATGGATTCACAAGTGAATTCTACCAAACATTTAAGGAACAATTGGTTCCAATCCTATATAAACTCTTTGGAAAAATAGGTAAAGATGGAGGTTTGCCTTACTCTTTCTATGAAACCAATATGGTACTGTTACCTAAACCACGAAGTGTTAAAATGGAGAAAGAAAATTATAGACCTATGTCCCTGATGAATATAGATGCAGAAATCCTAAATAAAATCTTAGCAGAATGATTACAACAAGTCATCACTAGGATCATACATTATGATCAAGTAGGATTTATTCCATGAATGCAGGGTTGGTTCAATATTAGGAAAACTCTTAGTATACTCAATTATATCAACAACAAACCTATCAGAAATCATATGATCATATCAATAGATGCTGAAAATGCTTTTGACAAAATACAGCATCCATTCCTATTAAGAACACTAGAGAGTGTAGGAATAAATGGACTGTTCCTTAAAATAATTAGCAGTATCTATCTGAAACCTTCAACAAGCATTTTATTCAAGGGGGGAGGGTAGAGGCATTCCCAATAAGATCAGGGGTGAAATAAGGGTGCCCATTATCACCACTACTATTTAATATTGTATTAGAAATGTTAGCAGCAGCAATTAGAGAAGAAAAAGAAATTAAAGGAATTAGAATTGGGAAGGAAGAGACAAAACTCTCACCCTTCGCAGATGACATGATGCTCTACCTAGAGAATCCCAAGAAATCATCTAAAAAACTACTGGAAACAATTAGCAATTTTAGCAAAGTTGCAAGTTATAAAATAAACCCTCATAAATCCTCAACTTTTCTATATATGTCTAGGAAGATACAGCAGGAAGAGCTACAAAGACAAATCCCATTCAAAGTAACCTCAGACAATATAAAATATTTGGGAGTCTATTTGCCAAGACAGACTCAGAATCTTTTTCAAAACAATTATATAACACTTCTCACTCAAATTAAATCAGATTTAAATAAATGGGCAAAGATCAACTGTTCATGGATAGGTAGAGCTAATATAATAAAAATGACAATTCTACCAAACCTAAACTATCTGTTTAGTGTCCTACCAATCAAAATTTCAAAAAATTACTTTAACGAGTTAGAAAAAATTGTAAGTAAATTCAAATGGAGAAATAAAACGACAAGAATTGCCAGGAGCTTAATGAAAAAAAAGTGCAAAAGAAGGTGGCTTAGCCCTACCTGATCTAAAATTATATTATAAAGCATCAGTCATCAAAACTGTTTGGTATTGGCTAAGAAATAGAGTGCTAGACCAGTGGAATAGACTAGATGTAAAAGCAGGAGATGATTATAGTAATCTGCTGTTTGATAAACCCAAAGATTCCGGCCATTGGAAGTAAAAACTCCCTCTTTGATAAACATTGCTGGGATAATTGGAAGTGAGTATTGAAGAAACTTAGATTAGACCAACACCTCACAACATTTACCAAGATAAGATCCAAAGGATTACAGGACATAGACATAAAAACCAATACTATAAGCAAATTAGAAGATCAAGGACTAGTCTACCTGTCCGATCTATGGAAAAGGGAGCAGTTTATGACTAAGGAAGATTTGAAGAACATCACCAAAAACCAATTAGATGATTTCGATTACATTAAATTAAAAAGCTTTTGCACAGATAAAACCAATGTAACCATGATCAAAAGAAATTTAGTAAATTGGGAAACAATATTTACAACTAATGATTCTGACAAAGGACACATTTCTAAAATATACAGAGAACTGAGTCACATTTTTCAAACAAAAAGCCATTCCCCAATTGACAAATGGTAAAAGGATATGCAAAGGCAATTTACAAATGAGGAGATCAAAGCAATCTATAGACATATGAAAAAATGCTCTAAATCATTAATTATTAGAGAAATGCAAATTAAAGCTTCTGTAAGGTACCACCTCACACCTCTCAGATTGACCAATATGACCAAGAAGGATAATGATCATTGTTGGAAGGGTTGTGGGAAATCTGAGACACTATTACACTGTTGGTGGAGCTGTGAACTCATCCAACCCTTCTGGAGAGCTATTTGGAACTATGCCCAAAGGGCAACAGAAATGTGCATACCCTTTGAACCAGCAATACCACTACTGGGTCTATACCCTGAAGAGATGATGAAAAATGGTAAAAACATTACTTGTACAAAAATGTTTATAACAGCCCTGTTTGTGGTGGCAAAGAATTGGAAATCAAGTAAATGTCCTTCAATTGGGGAATGGCTTAGCAAACTGTGGTATATATATATGTCATGGAACACTATTGTTCTATTAGAAACCAGGAGGGACAGGATTTCAGGGAAGCCTGGAGGGACTTGCCTGAACTGATGCTGAATGAAATGAGCGGAACCAGAAAAACACTGTATACCCTAACAGCAACATGGGAATGATGTTCAACCTTGAAGTACTTGCTCATTCCATCAGTGCAACAATCGGGAACAATTTTGGGTTGTCTGTAAAGGAGAGTGCCATCTGTGTCTAGATAAGGAGCTGTGGAGTTTGAACAAAGTGCAAGGACTATTCCCTTTAATTTAGAAAAAAAACAGATATCTTATCGTCTGATCTTGTTACCTCTTAGACTCCTTGTCTCTTCTTTAAGGATATGATTTCTCTCTCATCACACCCAATTTGGATCAAGGTACAACATGGAAACAAAGTATATATTGACAGAGTGCTTTCCATGGGGGCATGGGGAGAGGGAAGCAAGTTTGGGGGGAATTTGTAAAACTCAAATAATATCTTTATTAAAAATAAATTAAAAAAAAAGGAAACTATACACATACAAAATGAACTCACTCTCCCTGCTGAAACAACACCATTGGAAATTAGAACCATTCAACTTCTTTCCAAGAAATACAGACAATAAAATTTGATAACAGAATTATGACCACTTTAATTCTCTCAATTCCAACAATAGCCTCTAAAAGAGTCAGTAACCCCATTCAACATAAGAACAAGGTAATATATCTCTGTGATGATAAAGATTTATTGTAAATTTAATCTGTTATATAAGTGAAAGGTCAAAGTCATTATTATACTATTTAAAGGTCTAATAAAACTGTTCCTCTACTATTTTAGTTTATTGGCTGGGTCATAGGGTGCAAGTATTAAAGTCAATGAAAAACTATATCTCTTTCCAACAAAAGTGTATTTCCAACATCTTAGCAGAAGTGTAATAAATTTGACTTGAGCATAATTTGCTGAAGCATTTTTTTACTGTAAAATTCAAAGTCCTTAAGCAAAACTATGAAGGAAATAGCTTATGGCCATCTATGTGTTAAAATGAATATATATTGTCAGGTATGAAGTCAACAAGGCTCATCTTCCTGAGCTTAAAGTTTTCCTTGGACAAATACTAATTGTGTGACCATGGGCAAGTCACTTAACCATATTTGTTTGCCTCAGCTTCCTCATCTATAAAATGACCTAGAGTAGAAAAGGAAAATTCATTCTAGTAACTTTTCCAAGACAACTCCAAATGGAAAAATGAAGATTTGAATACAACTGAACAATAACTGAATAATAGCAACAACAGTCAAAAATAAAGGTCAAGAATCAAGCAGCTAAGCAAGCAGCATCCACTAACTCTAATATTTTTATTCAAGATAATGAAGCAATTTGAATGAGATTCTGCTCTCACCTTAGACCTTTGTGCTCCCACAGTGTTCTATTTCCTGCTATGATGATTCTTTATCAAAGAATACTTTCATTTATAACTCTAACACCATGGAAGGAAAGATTTCAAAACCCTTTCGTTACCTGAATCCCTATTATTTCTTGTTTTTTTTTTTGTTTTGTTTTGTGTTTGGCACCCTGGCACCAGGTGATTGGGACACAACCATTAGAGATAAGGAAAGGTATAGAAATCAATACTTAACAACAGAATGTTTATAAATAAACTAAAGTACGAAAAAGGGAGTAGCAGCAATTTACCTGAAATGTCAAGGAAAGACCTATGTAGACACCTTCAAGACCTAGCATCAAGACCTGATATAACCTTCTAATGTATGGCAAATTATGCCAAAAATTCTTTATCCAAAAATAGTCAGGTAAAAGCCCAGAGTAACCTTCAGTTATTGGAATCTTCTTGAATCTTATGGAGTTAAATCTGGCTGATTCTCTGATTCTTTTTGCCTCTGTCTCTGTCTCTGTCTCTCTCTGTCTCTCTCTCTCTCTCTCTCTCTCTCTCTCTCTCTCTCAACGAGTAATATATAAAATCAATTTTACAAATTTATGATCATTATGTGCAAGTGATTATACATAAATGTGTACATTTATATAATCTTAAATAGTAATTCTAGGAACCCAGGACCAGCCATTTGTGAATTCCTACCTGAATTCTTCAATACTACTTGTTTCTGACTAGGTTTTCACTGGAATTACGGAATTAGGCTCAAATTTGCAAACAATACCATTTGGGCTGATTTGAACTTGTATGAGAATCCTTTAGATAACACTTTCAAGAAGCAATGATCCAGTTGTGTGAGCCTGGGCAAGTCACTTAACCTTATTTGACTCAACTTCCTTGTTTATAAAATGATCTGACAGTGACAATCCATTCTAGGAACTTTGGCAAGAAACCTCCAAATGGGATCGTGAAGAGTTGGACATGACTGAAAAATAACTGAACATTAGCAAAAATAGACAATAACTCAATGTTCAAAGAACACAAGTGATGAGGAATTCAATACTTCCTGAGGACACCCCCCCCATCTACCTTGGAGAAGTTCTAATTGTTAGAAAAGACTTCTTTATAGGGAACTGAAGTCATCCTGTCTGTAATTTTCATCCATCAACCTGAATTCTGTACTCGGGGCCCAAAGAGTCCTTAGGCTACAGGGAAAATTAATCTATCTTTCAAAAACAGTCCTTCAAATACTGGAAGAAAGCTATAACTTTTGTTGTTCCAAGTCTTTTCTTCTCAAAACTAAGTATTCAGAATTTCTAATTTCTCCTCCCAGACTAGTTACCCTCCTGTCTGTATTTGATTTAATTTGCTGTAAGCCTTCTTAAAATATGACTCCCAGAACTACATACAAGACCCCAAATGGTTTTAGATCAACGTGGAGTAGGGTACTATTATCTCCAATCTTATCTTGCAATAATTTCTGCTTCCTCCCCATTTTCACATCTAATTTTTATCATTATGAATTATTAAGGGATGTCCTCTCCACTGACAAAAACAAAAAAGGGGAATGATTTCTCATAAAATTCTTATCAAAACCAATGCCATCTTTAGAAATCTCAGTATTATTTTCAGGACTTGGTAGAAATTGAACACAGATTTCTGACCCACAGTTTCTTTGACATTTCTCAGATAAATGAACTCAAAATGCAGAACTTATGGTACATGAAATAGATTACAATGAATAGTTTCAAAGAGAAAGAAATTATTCTGATGGAGTTGTATAACTTTTATAACGGTATTTTTAAAGGTCAAAATTCCTTTCATTAGGAACAAGCATAGGGAAAATAATATATTGGACCAGACTCTCTTCCTTAGACTCACTTCCTTCTCAGAGAATAAATCAGACCTCAGGAAGTTATGAGGTTTTATCACAAGTAGCACAGTGGACAGAATGTGAGGTCTGAAGTGCAGAAGTCCCCAGTTAAAATCCTGACCTAGCTATTAACTGTGTGAGACTAAGGAAATTTCATAATCTCTGTTTGCTTGAGTTTCCTTTTATGTAATGTAGATAATAATGACACCTACCTTCCAGAGTTGTTTTGAGGCTGAAATATGACACTGTGAAGTAGTTTTCAAACTTTAAAATACAAAAATAGGCTGCCAATTATTATTATTACTATTTTATTATAATCATTATTAACTTTTAGGTACATTGAGTACTATTTAGTATATTACTTTTATAGTTTATTAAGTGATATTATAATATACTTAAAAATAAAAAGTGTGGTCAGTACCAATAAAGAGAAAATCAAAGCAACAATTTGAAGCAACTCTAAGTCAATACAGTTTTGCCCAAGTGTATGTCAATAAATATAATAATTAGTGAAATGTATATATACAAAAATATTCACTGAATAGAAAATTCACTGAATAGAAGATTCACTGAATAGAAAATGGAATACTTAAATAAATAAAAATAAATTAAATAATCAATGAAATCAAGAAGAAAAAAATCTCCAGTGCCAGACAGATTTATAAGTGAATTCACCAAATACTTAAAAAACAATTAATTCCAATTCTGTATAAATGATTTGGAAAAATAGGTGAAGTCCTGCTAAATTCTTTTTACATACAAATATAGTGCTGATAACTCAACTCGGAAAAGCCAAAAGAGAGAAAGAAAATTATTAACTAATTTCCATAATGAAAATTGAACCAAATTCTTTTAAATATTAGCAAAGAGAATATTGAGATTTGTCACCACGATAAAATATTGTTAATAGGTAAGATTTATACCAAAAATTAAGGACTGTTTCAATATTAGGAAACAATCAGCATAATTGACCATTTCAATGACAAAACTAACAGAAGCCATATTATCTCACTAGATGGTGAAAAAACTTGACAAAGTATAGCATTCCTATTTCAAATGCTAGAGCATAGGAATAAATTGATTTTTTTTCATAAAATGATAACCAGTATCTACCTAAAACTAGCTAAACATCTTATATGTAATAGGAATAAGCTAGAGGCCTTCCAACTGAACAAAAATGAAATAAGGATGTCCATTATTACCACCTGTTAGTCAATAGAGTCCTAGAAATTTAGCTTTAGAAATAAGAGAAGAAAAAGAAATTGAGGGAAATAGACTAGGCAATGAGGAAATAAAACTCTAACACTTTGCAGATGACATTTTGGGTTTTTTACAGAATTGTAGAGAATCAACTAAAAAGTACCTGAAACAATTAACTTAAACAAAGTTGCAAGATATAAAATAAATTCCAACAAATCATCAGCATTTCTATTCATTACCAGCAAAGCACAACAAGAGATAGAAGGAGCAAGTCCATGTACACTAGTTGTAGACAATACAAAATATTTGGGAATCTTCCTGCCAAGACAAACCCAAGAACTATATGAAAACAATTAAGAAACACTTGTGACACAAATAAAGACAGATATAAACATTTGAAAAACATTAATTCCTCATGGAACCAAACTAATATAATAAAAATTATATTTTTATAAAAATCAAACTACTTATTAAGTGCCATACCAATCAAATTTAAAAAAAAATTATAGCTAGAAAAAATTATAATTAAATCTGTCTGGAATCATAAGTCAAGAATATCAAGGGGAGTAATAAAAATGCAAAAGAAGGTGGCATACCAGTTCTAAAACTATATTAAAAAGTGACCAATCATCAAAACTGTTTATAACTAGCTACAAAACAGAGTGGTGCATCAGTGGAATAACTTAGGTACCCAAGACATAGTAGTAAACAACTATAGAAATCTATTGTTTTATTATCCCAAAGGCCTTTAGGATAAGAACTCACTATTTGATAAAAATTGCTGGGAAAACTGGAAAATATGTCAGAAACTAGGCTAGACACAGAATTAGAATAATTCGGATTGTTAACTTGTCTTAGATGTATATGAGCTATATGATCCTGGACAAGCTGCTTATCCTCTAATTCCTTCATTTCACCCATTTGAAAAATGGGAATGAAAATAGTACGTTCTTCACAGAATATTACTAAGTATCACATGAATTAGACTCCCATTTGGAAATCTTAACTTATATGATAAATGTCAAATATCAATATCACTATTATTATTAGTAGTAGTAGTATTATTATGAAAAACATGGGACAAATTTTTAAGTGATTGTTATAAACTGAATAAATTTTTACTTTTCATATAAATAAAGTAAAATTAAAATGTGGAAATGTGCAAGGTGACCGATAAACCATTGTCAGATTTAGGTTGGTTAAAGATTTGTTAGGTGCCACAGAGAGAACAAGAACTTACTCCAGACTGATTTTGCAAGTGAGATTAGCACCACTACCTTCTCCAAGGAACTAGAAATGAATATCACACATTTAGCAATAGAAGGGATTGTAAAGGGCACAAACATTACAGCTAATATGGAACGCTGAAGAAGAAAAGTAAATGTTGTCATTAAATACTTCTATGAAAGGAATAGGTTTTGGGTTATTCACATGGCCAGAGGAGAGACAACATGTTTATAGCCAGAGCATTCAAGTGGTCTACACAAAATGTTAGGAGAAACCAAAGGAAGCTTCTAGCACATTAGCTGGATGCACTTTGTTCATTTTTGGGGAATTATAGGGGCAATGGTTACTTAAAATATATAAGCAGACTATAATCTTCATTGTTGGAGAGAATTCCCAATCACTAAAATCACAGTACCATTACAGTATTTGAGTAATTAAGTAGTCTAAAGTCATACATCACCAAGTAAAACAAAATACGTTATACTGTTCAAACCTCCTTTCAAGTTATTTCATTCTCTTAAGTCCCTGAAAGGCTCAGGGTTGGAGCTGACCCAAAAGCAATATAGATACATGTGTGTGTATGTGTGTTTGTGTATGTGTGTTTATGTGTGTGTGTGCGTGTGTGTTTAGGTACACCCTTGGATACTTATTCTTGCCTAGTAAAAGTGCTTAAATTCTATCAAATTAATATTTAAGTGAATTGGTCTCTTTAAATTATTTCAATACCAGTACCCTGCTCAGAACCGAGTATTAAGTTTCTTAAATTGGCATCTTTGTCAGACTTGGTTAGGGGAAAGTAAAAGACAGTTCTAGTGAGAGAGAATCAAAATAAAGTAGTGATACCCATCATAAAAGTAATATCAGTAGTATACATGCTTTGCTTTTATGTTAAAAATAATGAAAAATCCCCCTCTGTCTTCATTTAGATGTACAACTATTTAGACAAATATATAGTGACATAAAACAGAAGTAAAATAATAGCAATGAGTAATAATGACAATACTAATGACTGATTTCTATAGATTTCATTAGATTTATATTTAAGTTTTTATATCATTTTCCCACAGCATTACTTTAGATTTGGAAAGAAATAATTCTATCTACTCTTTTATTATAATGTGGATTAAAGATTTATTATTTAACCATACAAAATTCTAAGTCTCCAGGGTTTGCTTTCTAAAATGCACATCACAAAAAGCTTCACAGCTTTATTAGACAGCAATTAGTGCCCTAGCTGGTGATGGGAAAGTTAAACTGGTTAAAATTAATTGTTTTAGGGCACAGTTCAGGTCTATTTAAGAAGAAAAAGACCCAATTATTGTTTTTGATGCTACATTCCATTATCCCCACAAAGGACTGCTTCATAAGAGCTAATTATGTTTTAGGTTGTAGATGGTAGTGAATTTTTTTAAAGGCATAAAAACTCTTAAGATATAAATCCAAATCCCTCCTTTGGAGGAAATTCTCTGTGATTTAATGTTTCCATGGACAAAATGGGAATAATGCTGATATTCATCTGTACAATGCCATGGGGTAACACAAACATGATGAAGTGCTAAAAAGTATCAGTCTCAGTTAAATATTTGGAAAATTTTGGAAAATATTCAAGTGTTTGGAAGTTTACCCTTCTGTCCCCTCCCCCCTATACAAATAAAGAATAAAGGGGGAAAGAGAAAGTTTCTGGGAACTAGAAGCATAAGGAGGGAAATATTTTTCATAATCTCTTTTCTGTGACCTGAACTGTTCATTTATTCATTTCTTCCTGCTTCTCTCTCTTCCAGTTTACTAGGCTTTTAGCAAAACATTTAACAAGGACTTTCATGCTCATCCTGTGGAAAATGTGAAGGCATCCGGATTTGATCATAATATGGTTGGGTGAGCACAAGAACTTGTTAAATGATGAGACCCAAAAGACTAGTCATTAATGATTCATTAACATCTTGGAATGTAGGCCTCAAGGAGTGCCTCAGGAACCTCCTGGGTGCTTTGCCCTGTGTTGTTTTACACTTTAATCAGTGATATGAGTAAAGTCAGAGGTGGCATACTTACCAAAACAGTAGATGATCCAGGGCTGGGATGAGGAGAAAATGTACCAAATTACAGATTTGAAATTTTAAAAACTCATAAATTAGATCAAAGAATTGAATTAAAGATAAATTTAAATAATTATGTATGCAAAACCTTGCATTCAGTTTCAAAAAATCACTTTTACATGTTATAATATTTGAATAAACATAACATTTCCTTAATATAGTGAATATATGCAGATATATTAGGAAATGTAAAATAGTAAAATATGTAAAATTTCTGCAAACAAGAGGAAAAATGCAATTAAATTTTGAAATACACCATACATAAATTTTCTCCTCTCAAGAAATGTTTTACTGCATAGGATCTTCATAAAATCCTATCATTCCTTCAAGTTTTGTGTTTTTTTTTTCTCTCTTTCATAGTCAAACTCCTAAGGAAATTTATCTACTCTACTAGTTTTCCTCTTACTCTTCCATTTTATTTTGAGTTCAGGCTTCAGACTTCAACACATTACAGAAAGTGTACTTTCCAGTTATAAATTGCAAATCTGCTGTCCTTCTCTCTCTCTCTTCATTCTTCTTGATCTCATTTCAAAATATAATACCATTGCCCTGAAAGAAAGTATCCTGAATACTCTTTCCCTATGAGGGTGTGTGTGTGGTGGTGGGGGGGGGGTGCTGTGTGCGTCTGTGTCTGTGTTTGTGCCCCTGTCCATGTCTGTGTGTGTGAGACACTATTCAATCTCCTCTCATGATTCTGACTGTTCTTTCTCTGAATTCTTTGCGGGTTCATCATCTTGTTTTGTCATTGTTTTCTTTAATATGAATGCTGAATTTTCTCAGAGATCTTTTCTGTATCTTTTGAAGACCTTTTGAAGTTTTTGTGATGTGCATTTTAGAAAGCTAACCCTGGAGACTTAGAATTTTTTATGGTTAAATAATAAATCTTTAATTCACATTATATATGCATATATATGTAGTCTCTTTTTGATCATTTTATTTAAAATATTTTCTTGTACTAATTGGTGAAATTAGGCTGTATTTCACTTTCTCTGCTCTTTGATTTGTCTTGGCCTGGATCTGACAATCATATTGTCTCCTAAAAGGAATTTTGTTAAATAAATTTCTGGCTGTATTTTCATTTTTATTTTTACATAAATAGCCATTGATTTTATGTTTTTCATAGAATTCATTTAGAAAACCATCTGCCTTGAGTTTTAGCTTTCTATGTTTGCAATTCATTTAAAGCCTAATCAATTTTTTCCCCTTTGTATGTTTAATATCTTTATTTCTTGTTTTTCTAGTTTGGATATCACATATTATATTGACAATCATCAATTATCTGTCAAATCTCCATTTGTGAGTATATAATTAGTTACAGTATTTTGTTGTAATTAATTTTAAACAATTTCTTTTCAGTTTATTCTGAATTTAGTTTCCTCATTTTATTATAGCAATTTGCTTTTCATTTTCTTGTATCTAGTTTTCTAATGGTGTATTGATTTTCAAAGTACCAGCTCTTCATTGTATTCTATAATATTTTACTTTCTGTTTATTTGACCTCTAAGGGCCAAGATTTCTTCTTTTGTACATTTTTAGCATTGCTAATTTCTTAATTTTCTAGTCTCTTCAAATACATGCTCACTTTATCAATTCTCTCCTTTGTAAATATAAATTATGAGAGAGGAACAATTTTCCCTTAGTATTGCTTTAAATATATTTCATACTTTGGTATTAATGCTTTTTTATCCTTATTGTACCTATTTATTACTTCAATGACTTGTTCTTTGATCTTTCTTATTGTATCACTTACCATGAAATACTATTTTCTGATATTTAAACATACTTGTACATAATTAAAGTTATCAACCCTATCTCTAACTTCATTTTGAGGAATTTTAGTTTACATACTCTTCTGAGTTTACTATTTTCTCATATAATACATTCAAAAAAAGGCTGCAAAGGATTTTGAGTTTTCAATTTTCCTCTCCCACCCCTTTTTTCTCTTGGTATTTTTCTTCAGCAAGGAGAAAAGCTCAAAGCTGGACTTTGTAGTTTATCCTTGAAGTCCCTGAGTCCCTGTGCAATATCTTGCTGTACAGAATGTAATATACAGTTTAAAGCAAGTTCTTATTCCAAACTGTTCATTTCTAAATCTACAGGTCAAATCCCGTTTCAATGAACTAGTACACTACCTTTCACATAGTAAATGCTGATTAACTTTGAATTGAATTTAATCTTACCTATAAATTCTGATTATTTCATTGACTTAGACTTTTGTGATAAACTACACGCATAATGAGCCTATGAAGGAAATAATTTCATGGATTTTTTCATTAATTAATCCTGGAAAATAATATTTAATTGATTAACATCAGCAGGAAATTCTTTCAATATTTACTGATTATAATCAAGCCTAGGCATAGTGTTACTGTACACCTTTAATCCCTGCTAGTGGGGGTCCTGAGGCTGATTGGATTGCTTGAGCTGAGGAGCTCTGTATTAAAGCTGTTCAGTTGTTCGCACCAAATCTGATTCATATTTTCTGAATCCTGCCCCCCCAAGAGAAGATGACCATCAGACTGATTAAGAAGTGAAATAACTTAGATTAGAAATGGAGCAGGTCAATCAGCAGTAAATAGGGTCTCTGAATGACAATTGTAGTTCCCACTTGAATGATATAGGGCAACCAGATGTCCACAATAAATACGATTTTAAAATAATATTTATAAACAAATATTCTATAGAATCATGTTATTTTAGAGCTAGAAGGGACCCTTTGCTTTGGTTCTTCTCCTAAGAACTTGCTACCTTTCAATAAAGTTCAGTCATTTGAGGGTAGATGTCAGCATTTACAACTAATTTCCTACAATTTACACCACTTAATCCTCTTTCCATTTGACAGTTGTTCACATATTCAAACACAGTTAAAATATTTCCACTAATTTTTTTTGCTTTGACAGACTAAATACCCTTGACACCTTCAACCAATCATCTCGCCACATGGTTTCAATATTCCTCATTAGCTATTTTTAGAAGTTTTGCAGATCATCGAAATACCTTCTAACGTATAGAATTGGTGACTATAGTTACTGACTTAATGGCAGTATTATTTGAGAAGTAGCAAAGAAGAGTTAGATATATTTTAGTAATTTTTCAAAAAGAGAGGAAAGTGAATCCTTCAAACTTTATATCAATGTTTGATTTTAATTTTTGATAAATTTGTCATTTATATGTACTAAATCTAGGATTGGTACCTGAGAATCCCTGGGGACACTCTTTTTCAACTTGAAAATTTGTTTTTAAAATAACTATTTGTACTTAAAAAAGAAACAGCTTGGATTGACTGGAACAAATCATGTAAGATTAGTTTCATTCATTTTATTAACCTAAAAGACTAGTAAATCAGGAGATTTTTGTCATACTATGATATAGCTGGATTTCTGAAAAGCTTTTGACAAAGCCTTTCATGACACCATTGTTGACAAGATGAACTGAATAATGTTGGTGCTAATACACTGGAGACCTTGTTTTTCTTGTTTCTGTTTCACGTCTATTTTATATTAGTTCTCTATTTACTCTTGTAGTAAAAGGAGTATGAAAATATTAGCTCACATTATTATAGTACTTAGAGATTTCAGAAATGCTTCATTCACAACAATCCTGTGGTGTAGATAGTTAACTTTTATTTCAGTTTTGTAAATGGGGAAACTAAGGCTCTGAAAAAATGAGGGAGTAGTCATGGCCAGTAGTCATATGGCTAGCAGTATGGTTTACTGTAGAGGATGAGGTTTGAAGTTGGGAAGTCTGGTTTCAAAACCTAGTTCTCGTATGCCCTTAGGAAAATCACTGAACTTCTATGAGTCTCATCTTCCTCATCTCCAAAGTAGGGGAGGTAGAATTTGACAACCACTGAAGTTCCTCTGATTTTAAATATAGATATTATGACCAGAACCAAGATATGAATCTATATTTGTTGTCAAGAACACTGGAATAAGTCTAAGAAGACAAGTTTAAGCCTCAATGCCACCACTTACTTCCTTGGAAAAGTCCTTTCAACTTTCTGAGTTTTACTATACAGTGAAGATAAACAATATTTACACTATATAATATTGACTATTTTGATTATATAATTGCTCTAATTCGACAGCCATTTGAAACTTTTTTTCTTCTTGTAACTCTAGAGTCATCTTTCATTATGCTTTTCAAACCCAAATTGTATTTCATGACATATATGGCATTCTTCTAACTCCTACATACCTTTCTAATGCCTCTTGAACAATTTGTGGTTTTAATTATTCTGAGGTCATTAATGTCCCTAAATTTCAGTCAGGTAATGTTTACTGAAATGATATGACTTTAACAATATAAACTTGTACATCAATCTATCTGCTGAGGTTGAAAAAGAGTGTTCGTGTTCCCAGTGACTTTCAGGAACCAATCCTAGATTAATACTAGAGTGTGAAGTGTCCAATGCATGAAAATTATCAGGTGAGTCCTCATTTTATTCTATAATAAGTCTAGTTCATTATGCAACAGTAGTACATGCCCTAGACATTGATATGAATATACTTGTTTAATATACTGTCAATGCAGCTAAATATCATAATTTAAGCAAATTGCATTTTTAAACAAAAGAACCCACAGTCAGCATTTGAATTCAGTATTCTGATTTTTGTCATAATTATCTTTCTACTGTATCATAATGTCTATGTTTTCTCCTACTTTGTTCATTTTATTTTAGTTTGACTAATTTTTTCCATGATAAATTAAGTTCTAACATACCCTAGATCCACTAAAGCAAATGAAAAACATATGAAATTGTAGTTTCATATGCTTTATATTATCTCTGTGAATGTTTTATATTAATTTAATGTTATCATTATTTATGTCATTATTACACTGGTCTTCAATATCATCATTGTAAGTACACCTTCCACTGACAGAATCAATTTTTAATAAATGATTTTCTAGAGTTATCAGAGATGAAAAATGTATTACCAAATTGAAGCCAAATTAATAACTGAAAATCCTGAAGTAGCCAGGTCTGGTCATTGCTCCCAAAACACAAAATTTTGTATGCAAATATTGAAAAAGAAACAACAGGTTTCCCAGTAAATTAGGATTATGCCTTGGACTAGGATCTTAAAAAGTGTAGTTAAGAATTATCTCAGAATGCTAACACAGATAATCTAGGTCATAGTGCATTCTAGAAAGCATCTGTTAGTAATGAATAACTACTACCTCTTTATTAAAAATAATGATAGGCATCTTCTTCCATATAGAGCAATTACAGTGATTGATAGGTATCAAAAGGTGAGAAACATTTGACTCAAATTGCCTTATTTTTTTCACCCAGGCCATATATTTTATTTAGTATACAACTCTAGAATTTAGCAGTGTACACAGGAGAAGCAACCAGAAGAGTGATTATCTAGCTCTCAGAAGACTTTGAGGCCTGGGATATCTAATATCATCCCGTTTACCAAAGAAAAGCCATTTGAAAATTGTTTTTTAAAGGTCCCTGCAGTAAAGCTTATGTCCCAAACAGAGCTAACACAATTTTTTTTTCTCTACATAAAATTGAAAGACACATAAAGAGACACTCAGAAAAGAAATGTGTAAGGAAAGTGTTCAGAGGCCTTTAGAAGGTAAATAGGAAAGGGGAAATGAAGACAGCAATTTATTAGGTCCAAAATATATAATATTCCATCTCTATTTAAAAGATATTAAAATTGTTACTGTTGTTTGCTCTTTAATCTCAATAAGGACTATGAGAGCAGGCAAGTGATGCCATGACATGCAAGTGAATTAGATTTAAGGGAAGGAGGTCTGTGCAAAGTCATCAGCCTCATTTTCTCTTCCTAAGCCATCTGGATCCAGGGCAAGATTCAAGACAATTGCAGATGACCCTGGATACAGTGAGAGACTTTGGACTTTTTATGCTAAGGTCTTTAGCAAATCTTTATTCTAACTGAGGGAGTACCCATTCAGTGGAAAAGGCTAGGAGAAAAATGAGGCAGAGAATGACCTCTTTTACCTAGTCAAAAAAAATCTATCTGGAAAGAGAAAATGGTGCTCATGAATTGACCAACAATCATTTCCTTCTGAGCCCACAGGGTAAGTCTTTGTTCCATGATTGCTCACAATGAATGTAAATAGAAAAAAAAATGATCTGTTTTGGTCAGAAACCCGGAAAGTCCCCCCTTCCCAGATAGATTTTTTTGACTTGGTAAAGAGAGGCTATTCTCTGCTAGTTAGTTATCTAACATTTATCACTGAATGGGTCTTGCTTCAGTCAAACTGAGATCTGTTAAAGACCTGAGCTTAAAAAGTGCAGTCTCACCCAGTGCCATCTCCAATTGTCTTGATCGATTCTGTGTCTAGTCACTGGACCCAGATGGTTCTGGAGGAGAAAGTAAGACTGGTGACTTTTCACAGTCCTCTCTCACTTAAATCCAATTCATTTGTATATCAAGCCATTACCTCCCTGGTGTCATGGTCCCCTTCTAGATGTAAGGTCAAACAACAGCAACAATAAACTGTGTGATCTTGGGCAAAACAGTTCATTTTCCCAGTTCCAGTTCTGTATCAATAACATGAAGGGATTGGAATAGCTGACCTAAGGAGCCCTTCCCCAATCCTAAATATATAATCCTAAAATCTCATTGTATATCCAGTCTGATATATAGTAGGGAATTTGCTTATTCTTTTAAATATCCATCTCGTTTCTAAAAACAAACAAAAAAAACCCTCTTATCTTTTTCCTTTTCAATGAATTTCCTTAATCTATTTCAATAGCTGCTTTCAAATATGCCCACATGAAACCTTCCTACACTGATATCTTCTGAGATTGAATATAGCTCTATATTACCAACCCTCAGCTTTAGTACAGTGTGCTTCATTAATATGACAAGATAGATATATTGTTCTTTAAATTCTTGTTATTTTAATACAAGCACCCTCTTCTATTTGTACATATATATACTTAATATCTCTCTCTATATATATGTATATATATGTATATATATATATACATATATATATATATTTAGAGATAGATATATTTAACTGAGTGTATGTGCTATAAACTCCAAATAAGAGAATCAGATTTCCATAGGAATTTATGGAGTACCTACTAGGCACCACATGCTAGATATACAAACAGATAGTTCCTGTCCTCAAGAATCTTCCTTATACATTTTAAAATTTGAAATCCTCTTATTAATATGAGAGTTCTTAGCACACAGTGGGTATTCAGGCAATGTCACTGAATATTTTCATTGATGCTACAGGTCATAAATACCAAATGACTCAATGCTTTTTCATTCCAATTTTAAATGAAATTGAAATCAATGAATCATTTTTTTTTGGTTACTCATTTTTTACCAGTCATGGCCATCAGCCTTTAGATAGATAACAATGCTGTTGGAAATATATGAACCAATCCATCTGTAAGTAAGGATAGTATTGATCATGTCTGTGGAAAGCATGTTGCTTTGGTCTTCGTGTGCTTAATTTTTATTGCTTTCTAATGATACTACTATTTTTGTTTTAATGTATTAATTCAGATAAGTTAATATAGACAAGCAAATATAATCATACTAGTCATTTAGTAAATTAATCTGTAACCCTACTTTTAATCTGAATTTTACTAACATTTTAAAAATATTTAATTCTATAGGAAACGAAACTGAACTACTTGCATTATTAAATTGAGAATGTATTTATAATTGACTTTTAAAAGGTTATTAAATGGCTTATTTTTAATGACTATTTTCATCCTCTCAGGAAATGATCATTGCAGGTGTTATACAACACAAGACCCATGAGCAATGTTTTTTATAGAGAACTTATCTTGACACTAAAATGTACTAATTAATTTGCAGAATTAATTGCATTGGTGGTTAGGAAAAAAATGCATGGATACAGTAATTCCCATTGACAGCTGTCACCACATATTTCTAAGTTGTGGCAACAGAGCTATCTATTACTATGGCATGAATTATTGATAACCTTTCTTAAAAAGTCTCTGTGGGCCCAATTCACTTCTTGTCTAGCACTGAAAATCCCCTTAGGAGATTCCACAAAACTACTACTGGGATTGTAACAGGAATAATTCTATGGCCTTATGAGCAATATAAAAAAATATTTTTAGAGATTGTATGAAAGTTCTAAGTCCACAAGAGCATGGTCAAGAGTGGAGTATTAGTACAAGAGGTATACTAATCATATTCAATTACCATCTCTATACAAATAAATACTAAATGTCCATAAGAAAACTCTATCACTCTCCTAAGAGTTAGTGATTCATAGTCAGAAACCTGATAGACAATTGTGGCCTGGATGTACCTCTGGTATGTCAAACTCAACATAAACTAAATAGAGGTTTATCTTTCCCATTACACTCACCTTTATCACTATTTCCCCTAATATCAGCAAGGACATTCTTCCAGTCAAACAGGTATATAATAACCAAAGTAATTTTTTAATTTTTTTTAGTTATTTAAGGCAATGGGGTTAAGTGACTTGCCCAAGGTCACTCAGCTTGGTAATTATTAAGTGTCTGAAGTCATATTTGAAATCAGGTCCTCCTGACTCCAGTGCTGGTACTCTATCCCCTGCACCAAATAGCTGCCCCAATGCAGTAGTTCTTAGCTCTTTACTCTAACAACCCTTATATTCCATTGCCAAGTCTTGCTGATGTGTCCAACATCTCTGGTTTGTCCACTTTCCTCTCAGATGGCGATCATTATAATTTAGGACCTCATCAACTCTCATTCGATTTATTAAGATAACTTTTTGAATGTTCTCCTTGTTTCTAACCTTTTCCCATTCCAATTCATGCTTCCTACAGGTCCCAAAAGGATAATCTTCTAACTCAGGTTGACAATGCCAAACTCATTTTCAAAAAGCTTTAATGTCTTCCTACTGTCTCTAAGATAAAATAAAAATTCTATTTGCATTTAAAGTCTTTCACAATTTTATTGCAATTTATATTTTAAACTGATTTAATATTCTTTCCCCTAACCTGCTATACATGTTCCCTTCAGGATGGCTTCTTGCAATTCCTGCACATTATATTTAACCCCAAGATAAAACTGGTTCATTTTCTCTGAAATGATCTACTTTGATTCTAGAAACTACTTTGATTTTAGAAACCCTGACTCCTTGCAAGTCTCAGCCTCAATGCCACTCTCTTTTCCAAGACCTTCCCCAACATAGTTTCTTGTACTCTCCTCTCTCCTTGAAATTATTTTTATTTACTTTGATTTCTTCATAAATAGGGTGTTTCTTTACTTCTTCAGGTCACCCAAAAGCTACCTCCTTGAGGTTAGGAGTAAATAAGTGTGTCTATGTTCTGTTCGTGTGTGTGTGTGTGTGTGTGTGTGTGTGTGTGTGTGTGTGTGGTGTGTGTGTGTGTGCGCGCGCATCTCAAAGATACTCTTTGAGAGGGATATCATTATACCTAGTGTTTAGAATGTAGAACTTGTTGAATAGTAGATATTTGATAAGCTTTTATTGAAATGAAATGAAATTAATAACTCTTGCTAAAATTCATAGTTTTCACTGTAGTGAATCCAAGGAATTTTTTACAATAAACATGCCTATATCTTATGCACATTCTCTAATAGCTTCCTTGGAGAACATCACTGCATAATTCTCTGCGTCAAACATATGGTAAACAGGTGGACACTTGGATCACAAGATGGACAGACTTCCCCATGTACACTCTAACACCTTATTATTTCAAGATGAAGTCAAAATAGCTATAACAAAATGAAATGAGCTCACCTGAAAGAACTTTTCAGCTCAACTCAAGAATTTGACTCATTCTGAATGTTGATCCCAAACTGTTAGCATCATATTGTCATAGGCTTTACAAGCTGGAATGGTCTTTAGAAACCATCTAGTCCATCTCTCTCTTTTTATAGAAGAGGAAAGTGAAGGACCAGGAAGATGAGGAGATATTCCCAAATCCACACAATAATAAGCAATCCAGTCAGGAATCAAACCCAGGTTTCTGATTCCAAAAGCCATAATTTTTCATTGTTCATATAAGCTCAAGCTAAATATTGTAAATGATTTTTTTATATGTGTCAAATGTTAATCTTTTTGTGTTATGAATCCTGATCAATCGGGTACTTCTTATCATATCCATTCTCATAAGAATTTTTTAACAATCAAAATGACAAATAAAAGATTACAAAGGGAACATCATATTGAGTTGAAGATATCAAAATTAAAAATTCCAAGTTCATGCACTACTGAAATCTACCCCATGGAAGCCTTAGTTGTTCATGGATCCCAATCAGTCAGTTACTATTCCTTGAGCCTCTTCTATGTTCCAAGAAGTTTGCTAAACACAGGGAAAACAAAAAGAAAAGGCAACCTAGCCCACCTTATCCCTGAAAAAAATAAGATTCTGCTCTAAAATAACACAATATCTGATGAGAGAAAGAATAACCAACCAAATATCAAAAGTCACATGAGTCGAAATAACTGATGATGATCTGGAGTAAATTTACCATTAATAGATTTATAAGTATAGTTTTTTCTCAATATTATTTTGTGGGCTTCCTAAGTGTTTTTTTTGTGAGAATAATTTTTATTTATTTTGAATTTTACAATTTTCCCCACTAATCTTTCTTCCCTCCCCCACCCTCCACAGAAGGCAGTCTGTAGATCTACATTGTTTCCATGGTGTACATTGATCTAAGTTGAATGTGAAGAGAGAGAAATCATATCCTTAAGGAAGGAAACTAAAGTATAAGAGATAGCAAAATTACATAATAAGATAACTTTTTTAAAAAAAAATTAAAGGTCATAGTCTTTGGCTTTTCTTCAAACTCCACAATTCATTCTCTGAATATAGATGGTATTCTCCATTGCAGATACCCCCAAATTGAGCAAGTCCATCAAGTTTTATCATTACCCCCATGTTGCTGTTAGGGTGTACAATGTTCTTCTGGTTCTGCCTATCTTACTCAGCATCAGTTCATGTAAATCCTTCAAGATTCCCTCATTTTTCATACCTACTGGTTTCTAAAAGCACAATAGTATTCCATCACATTCCTCATCACATTAAGACATTCCCCAATTGAAGGACATTCACTTAATTTCCAATTCTTTACCACCACAAACAGGGCTGTTTATGAATATTTTTTGTACAAGTGATGTTTTTACCATTTTTCCACAATCTCTTTAGGGTGGTACTTAGTGGTATTGCTGGATCAAAGGGTTTGCACATTTTTGTTGCCCTTTGGGCATAATCCCAAATTTCTCTCTAGAAAGGGTAGATGAGTTCACAGCTCCACCAACATTGTATTACTGTCCCAGATTTCCTGCATCCCTTCCAACATTGATCATTTTCCTTTCTGTTCATATTGGCCAGTCTGAGAGATGTGAGGTGGCATCTTATAAATGATATAATTTCCATTTCTATAATAAGTAATGATTTGAGCAATTTTTCATATGACTATGGATTGCTTTGATTTCCTCAGCTGTAAATTGCCTTTGCATATCCTTTCCCCATTTGTCAATTGGGGAATGGCTTGTTTCTTAAAAAAATTTGACTGAGTTCTCCATATATTTTAGAAATGAGTCCTTTGTCAGAAATATTAGTTGCGAAAATTGTTTCCCAATTTACTACATTTCTTTTGATCTTGGATACAGTGGTTTTTGTCTGTGCAAAAGCTTTTTAATTTATTGTAGTCATTATCTAGTATGTTTTAAAAAATGTTCTCTATCTCTTCCTTGGTCATAAACTTCTTCCCTTTCCATAGATCTGACAGGTAAACTACTACATGAACTTCTAGTTTGCTTATAATATTGTTTTTATGTCCAAATCCTGTATCCATTTGGATCTTATCATGGTATAAGGTGTGAGGTGTTGGTCTAATCTAAGTTTCTTCCATACTAACTTCTAATTTTCCCAACAGTTTTTAATCAAAGCAAGAGCTTTTATTCCAATAACTGAACTCTTTAGGTTTATCAACCAGCAGATTACTATAATCATTTCCTGTTATTGCACGCAGTCTAGTTAAATGATGCATGACTCTGTTTCTTAAACAATACCAGACAGTTTTGAGGACTGATGTTTTATAATATAATTTTAAATATGGTAAAGCTAAGCTACCTTCTTTTACACTTTTTTTTATTGAATCCCTGAAAATTCCTGACTTTTTATTTCTCCATATAAATTTATTTACAACATTTTCTAACACATTAAAATAATTTTTTGGAATTTTGATTGGTAAGGCACTAAACAAGTAGTTTACTTTTGATAGAATTATTATTTTTATTATATTAGCTTGACGTGTTCATGAACAGTTGAAGTTTGCTTAAGTATTTAAATCTAATTTTATTTGAGTGAGAAGTCAAGTTTTGTAATTGTTTGCAAAAAGTTCTTAAGTCTGCCCTGGCAGGTAGACACCTAGGTATTTTATTTTGTTTAAGGTTACTTTGAATGGGATTTCTCTTTCTAGAACTTTCTGCTTTATCTTGCTATTTATATATAGATGTTGAGGATTTATGAGGTTTTATTTTATATCCTGATACTTTGTTTAAGTTGCTAATTATTTCTAGTAGGTTTTTTTAGATGAAATTTGGGATTCTCTATGTATGCCATCATGTCCTCTGCAAAGAGGGAGAGTTTTGCCTCCACCTTCTGTATTCTAATTCCATCAATTTCTTTTTCTTCTCTTATTGCTGAGGCTAACATTTCTAAAATAATATTGGATTGCAGTGGTGATAATGGGCATTCTTGTTTCACCCCTGATCTTATTGGGAATGGTTCTAGCCTATCTTCATTGTATATAATGCTTGTTGATGGTTTCTGCTATATCCTGTTTATTATTCTAAGGAACAAACCATTTATTTCCACACTCTCTAGTGCTTTTAGTAGGAATGGGTACTGTATTTTATCAAAAGCTTTTTCAGCATCTATTGATATGATCATATGATTTGTGATAGTTATGTTATTGATATAATTCATCATAGTAGTAATTTTCCTAATATTGAACCAACTATGCATTACTGGAATAAATACTACTTAATCATAATGTATTATCCTAGTGATAACTTATTGGAATCATTTTGCTAAGATTTTATTTAAGATTTTGGCATCTAGGGGCAGCTAGGTAGAGCAGGGGATAGAACACCAACCCTGGAGTCAGGAGTACCTGAGTTCAAATCTGGCCTCACACAATAAGTACCTAGCTGTGTGGCCTTGGGCAAGCCATTTTATCTTATTGCCTTGCAAAAACTTATAAAAAAGATTTTTGAATCTATATTCTTCAGGGAGATAGGTCTATAATTTTCTTTGTTTTATCTCTTCCTGGTTTGGGTATCAGCACCATATTGCTGTAATAGAAAGAGTCAGGAAGAGTTCTGTCTTCACCTGTTTTTCCAAAGAGGTTATATAGAATTGGAACCAAGTATTCCTTCCATGTGAATCTATCTGACTCTGGAGATTTTTTCCTTAGGGAGTTCAATAATGGCTTGTTGAATTTCTTTTTCTGAGACAGGATTATTTAAGTTTTTAATTTCCTGTTCATTTAATCTGGACAGCTTATATTTTTGTAAATATTCATGCATTTCACTTAGATTTTCAAATTTATTGGCATAGAGTTGGGCAAAATAATTCTGAATTATTACTTTAATTTCTTCCTCATTGTTGGTGAATTCACCTATTTTATTTATGATACTAGAAATTTGGTTTTCTTCTTTCCTTTTTTTAATCACATTGATCAGAGGTCTAACAATTTTATTGGTTTTTTCATAAAACCAGCTCTTGGTTTTATTTATTAGTTCAATAGTTTTCTTGCTTTCAATTTTATTAATTTTTTTTAATTTTTAGAATTTCTAATTTGGTATTTAATTGGGGATTTTTCATTTGTTCTTTCTCTAATTTTTAGTTGCACATTTAGTTCATTTATTTCTTCTTTCTCTAATTCATTCATGTAAGCATTTAAAGATATAACATATCCCCTGACAGCCACCTTGAGTGTATCCCATAGGTTTTGGTATGTTTTTTCATTATTGTCATTATCTAGGATGAAATAATTATTTTTATAATTTGTTGCTTGATCCACTCATTCTTTAAAATGAGGTTATTCGGTTTCCAATTAGTTCTGGTCTACATCTCCCTGGCAACATATTTCATATGATTTTTATTGCATTATGATCTGACGAAGATATATTCACTATTCCTGTCTTTCTTTCCCCTTTACCTTTGCTCCTTCTTTGTTCCCTTCCTTTTGTTAGCTCCCCTTTTCCTTGACCTCCCCCTTCCCCTCCTCCCCTTTTTCTCTTTTAATGACTGAAAGGAAAGATAAGTTTCTTAACTTAACTGATGTATGTATGTTAACTTTAAGCCAAATCTGATGAGAGTAACATTAAGGAGGGTCTAGCCTCCTGCCTTCTTCCCCTCTATTGCAATAGGTCCTTTGTACCTCTTAATGTAATGTCATGTAATGTATTGGGATTTATCCCATTCAACTTCCTCCCTCCTCCAGTATCCTAATTATCCCCCTTTTTAAGGAGGTACTGTTTTAAATCATTCTATCTGAATCACATCACAGAAAAGTCATGAGTGCCTATCACTTCTGGTTAAGTATATTCTCTCTAATAGGAGCTACAATTCTCAAGAGTTATGAGAACCTTTCTCCCAGGTGGGGATATAGCCAGTTCCATCTTATGGGATAGCAGTTGAATGGATAATTCATGAATGTCCATCACTTCTGGCTACGTATATTCTTTCTAATAGAGTTACAGTTCTGAAGAGTTATGAGAATCTTTGTCTCAGGTGGAGATATAGTCAGTTTCATCTTATTGGTTAGCAGTTTTTTTTCCTTTACCTTTTGTTAACCTTTTCATGTGTCTCTTGAGTCTATGTTTGATGTTCAGATTTTGTATTTTGCTCTGGTACTTTCATACGGAAATATTGGAAGTCTCCCATTTCCTTAAATGTCCATCTTTTCCCCCTGGAAGAGATTTCTCAGTTTTTTTTCCAGATAGCAGATTTTTGGCTGCATTCCAAGCTCCTTTGCTCTTTGAAATATCTCATTCCAAGAGCTTCGATCCCTTAATGTTGACGCAGCCAGGTCATGCATAATCTTTACTCTGGCTCCTTGGTATTTAAATTATTTCTTTCTGGCTGCAGGATTTTCTCTTTTATTTGATAATTGTGGAATTTGGCCACAATATTCCTTGGTAGACAGACATTTTGGTAGATATTCTTCTAGCTTCTTTTTCCTGGGTTTTTCAGATCAAATTTCTGTTAAGAGCTTTCTTTCAATTTATTTTTGAGAGGAAACCTGTTGACCTTAGCACAGTGCTTGTCTTCCCTCCACCATTTTGGCTAGAAGTCGTTAAGTGTTTTCAAACTTTTTACTGTTGGATGATACCCAAGATTCCTTCTTTGTTCCTCTTGTTTTATTTCTCTTCTCACTCACTTGAAAATTTTATCAACTCTTTTATTTCCAGATACTATCTCAATGGAGCTTTCATCATTTTCCAGTCTTGGAATCATTTCATCATTTTCCATCTGATCTCCAGATCACCACAAGAACATCCAAGTACTGTAAAGTCAAAAAAATTAGTAAAAAATGGAGTTCATTATTTTTCCCAACATATAGTCTTGCTTCTAATTTCACTCTTTCAGTCTGAGGTACCATCATTTTACTAATCTTCTGTCTTAGTAACTTTGGAATTATCTTTGATTTTTCCCCATTGTTTGTTGTTATTTAATGTTTTCATGTTCTATCCATCCAGTGATCACAGCAATTCTTGGATCTCTCTCTGATGCTAACTGTTAAGATTCAATATCATGTCCTGAAATATGGCAATAATTCCCCAACACTTCTCACTACATTTTAAAATACATGCATACAACTGTTAGTCTGTTTTCTTATACATAGTTCTTACTAAGTACATAATCTCATATCTCAAACTCACGTTTATGATAAGAGACTGCCTGTTCTTCCTCCTTTATATTCCTTTTTAATGACTTTAGCCCTGGCATGGGAAATATGTGACACCCCCCCCCCCGCTTCTCCTACAGAACCATTACTGTCAATCAAGCACTGTTGCTTATAAAATTCCCTTTTAAAGGAACCAAAACTTCCTTAAGTAATTTTAAACTTATTCTGAATATAACCACACATCAAAAATAATAACTACATGTCAAAAGAATCATTTGGTACCAATTTTATTGGTACTTATATGCTTTTAATATTTTATGAAATTTTGGTCACAGAATATGAAAATCTGGAAAAAGCACTGAGCAAATACCAAATAATTCAGAGAATAGTCTACTTAAATCTAAGAAATATCCAAGATGAAAATTTGTTTTCATCAAGATGAGTATTTCCTCCTGCAATGAAAATTACAAGAACTTCAGGAAAGTCCATCTGTGTTACTGTCACTTATTTGTATACTCCCATAACTTTTTTACAGGAGATCCATTCAACATTGTTTAGGCCTTCTTCAAATTTTCCTGACATCACCTGCTTTGGATAGTTGCCCTTTTTTTTGATCAAACTTTTTAAAGTACATTTTTGTATTAATTTACTTGATAAATATTGCTTAATGTTCTTTAGACTGTCCATAGTCATGGAAGTCTCCATTGCCCTTTGTGTGATTTTCAATGTCAATTCTTCAAAAAAGTTAAAAACCAATTCTTTGGGCTATAAGGAAGGAAACCAAAGGAAGTTATGTTTTCATTTTTTTAAGATCCATTAAATTGGGAACAAGGCAAAGATAGAAGGATTTAAAAAATTCTAGTGTAATGTAATTCTAGTGACTATATTTCTATCTATACACTAAAGTAATTTTAAAACAAATAAAATCAGCACAGTTATAAAAGCAAAAGACATAAAATGGTAAAATGAGCTCAGTTTTAAAAGATAAAATAAAAAATTTAAGTTGTAAAATTGACTAATGAAATGTATAATCATTCATCATCATTATTAAGGTAAGCTTTCCAGGGCCTCTATCCCAGCAATTCTAAGATTCCAATGTATAATCATTGTCAAATGACTAAAACTTTGCGAATCTTCTCCTAACTGTAATAATTCCTGCTCTATGAACCTAGAAAAGTAGCTCTGAAATGAAATGGAATTTGGAAGTATTTTGAAAAAGTCAAAAGTACCATAAAATGTAAGCTATTGCTAACTTTTTCTATTTACAAATCAAGATTTCTATAAATGAACAAAAAACAAGTCCAAAAGCAAGAGATAGAAAGAGAAATTAAATTTAAAATAACTGTAGACAACATTAAATACTGGGGATCTACCTCTCAACCTAGAAACCTTATGAACACCTAAATTACAAAGCACTTCTTACTCAAAAAAAGTCAGATGTAAGAATTGGAAAAAAGACAATTGCTCACGGTTAGGTTGAACTAATATAATAAAAATGACAATTCTACCAAAATTAAATTATGTAATCCGTGCCATACCAATCAAACTACCAAATAATAAGTTTCCAGAGCTAGAAAAAATAATAACAAAATTTATCTGGAGCAACAAAAGGTCAAGAATCTCAAGGGAACTGATGAAAAAAAAAGAATGTAAACAAAGGTGTTCTATCTCTACCAGCTCTAAACTATACTATAAAGCAGCAGTCATCAAAAATGCCTGGTACTGGTTAAGAAATAAGAGTAATAGTTGAGTAGATTAGGATAGGGTCAAAAGAAAAGTAGACAAACCCCCCAAATTTCAGCTCCTTGTGTAAGAACACACTATTTAACAAAAAATTGTTAGTAAAACTGGAAAATAATATGGCAAAAACTGGGCATAGACCCACATCTCACACCCTTTGCCAAAATCAGGTCAAAATGGGTATAGGATTTCAACATAAAGTGTGACAACATAGGTCAATTAATAGACCAAGAAATACTCTATCAAATCTAAGACAAATTAATGACCAAAAACATAATAAATTTACATTATAAATTGCAAAATGAGTGATTTGTTCTATATTCAATTAAAAAGCTGTTGCACTAAAAATCAGTGCTGCCAAAATTTGAAGGAAAGCAGAAGGCTGGGGAACAATCTTTACAACTAAGAGTTGTGATAAAGGTATCATTTCTAAAATATATATAGAGAGAACTGCATCAAATATATAACCTTACAAGTCATTCCCAACTGAAAAATGGTCACATGATATGAATAAACAGTTTTCAAATGCAGAAATCAAAACTATATATAATTATATGAAAAAATCTCCAAATCATTATTAAGAGAAATGCAAATTAAAACAGCTATGAGGTATCACCTCACACCAAGCAGTTTGGATAAGATGACAAAAAGGGAAAATGATCAATGTTGGAGAGGTTATAAGAGGATAGGGACATTGATGCATTGCTGGTGGGGTTGTGAACAGATCCAATTATTCTGGCGAACAATATGGAACATTGCCCAAAGAGCAATACAAATTTTTATTGTCTTTGATCCATCAATTCCAATTCTAGGTCTATATCCAGAAGAAATCAGAAAAAATGGAAAAATCTCACATGTTCCAAAACATTCGTAGCAGCTCTTTTTGTAGTGGCCAAGAATTGGAAAGTGAGGGCATTGCCATAAATTGGGGAATGTCTGAACAAGTTATGGTATATGAATATTATGAAATACTATTGTTCTATAAGAAACTATGAATGATTGGACTCTACAGAAGCATGGAATGAGTTACAGGAGCTGATGCTGAGTGAAGGGAGAACCATAAGAACAATGTACATATTAACAACATTGTGAGATGATCAACCCTGATGGATGCAGGTTCTCTCAGCAGTTCAGAGAGCTCAGACAATCCCATTAGACTGTCTATGGACAATGTTATCTCCAGCCAGAAAAAGAAAAACAAACCAAAGCAACAGCATAAAACCTTCAGAATCTGATGTAAACTATATTCACTTTAAAAAAATTCTGTACTTTTTCCCTTTAATCCTAATTCCTCATACCAAAAATGATTAATCTGTAAACATGTTTAACACAAATGTGGATGTACAATAGTAACTTCAATTCATCATTCAGGAGAGAGAGAGGTGGGAAGGGAGGGTGGAAGGAAATTTTGCAACCTAAAAAATATACATATGTATATACATAAATGTTGAAAATCTTTTATATCATGTATTTGGAAAAGGACAATATTAATATTTTTATTTACATAAATATATTCAAGAAGTGTTTACAGAAAGTCAGTTATATAAGAACTAGCATAGAATTTAAGGAAATTGTAAACTATTTATTATATTATATATTATATTTACTATATTATGATGTCCACACTGCCCTGACTCTATCACTGAGAAAAAAAATCACTAAATCTTCTCAGTTCTCTAATTAACTATGGTTAAATTACAAAGAAAGTGATGACCTTCGCATTGATGCAGGATTCTTGCCATTTAGAAATCTCTGTATCAATGAAATAACATGCCCAAATCCTATTTCTCCTCCTCCCTTCATGTTTATGCATCGATTTTTAAATTAAACATTGTTTGATATTTCATACAGTCTAACTGTTCACAACAGAAGAGTTACCTAGAAGGAAGACACAAGTACTCCTTATTTACTGGTTGGTTAGAAGGATTCTAAAAGGGATGACAGACACAATAAATATTAAATTGCAGTGTTTGCCATTTTTTTGTTTAATTGACATGGAATAGATGAGTAACTTGAACATTCAGCTTTTTTCCACATTCCTCCTGACAAAATAGTGAACACACCTGGAAAATATAATTTCCCTCAGGTCCAACAGAAATGAATTTGCAGAATTTAAAAAACTACAGCAGGAGACTAGATGTAATGCCTTATACCCTGCAAGAATGCTTCATACTTTGTAGATGTTGCCTATGTAAATAGTCTTTTCAGATCCTACATTTTAAAAGGTAGGAGATTAAAAAACTGAAATCATATAAATAGCTTAGGAGAAGTGTTATACAAGTTGGAGATGAAGATGACTGTATGACAAAGTAGTAATACATCATATGACAATTTGTTAATGATAATCAAATTTCTCTCTTTGAAAGATGGTAATAAGTTTCATTATGTCTTGGTTTTAGACCTAAACATCCTCCTAGCATATTGGTTTTCAGATGGTATTTCATGAATGTCTTCAAAGAAGAAAGAAAATAAAAGAAAAATGAAAAGGACCAGAGAGAACCCATTGAGGCTGGCTAGGTCATTATACTGCTTCCAGTGATAATAAACATTTTGTATGTTCATCTATACAAAGCACGTAAAAGGAAAGGAAAGAGAGAAAAGAAACTGGTAAATATCATATCCTTAAATGATACAAAAGTAAAGGAATCTGCCATTAAAAAAGCAATACTTTGGGGTGCATTGTTACTCCTTGATAAACTATAAATAAGCCTAGGAATTAACACATTAATTTATTGGCAATTGGCAATTTGAGCATGAATTCCCTCTCATGCCCTATGGTCTTGCACAGGCGTTCGTGCCATGTCTGATGTTTGAATGGACTCTCAATATCATAGTATTAAGAATTTAGAACTGAAAAAAAGCATATAAGTTACCAAATCCAACATCCTTTTCATTACTGTCTCATGGAATCACTGGTTTCTTTCAAGGTTGAGTTCACATGTCAGCTCCCACATAAGTCTAGTTCCTGATTGCTATTACTCTCCATTGAGGAAAAAAAAAAAACTTTTTATACCTTTTATAGTTATTTTTCATGGAACGAGTTGGTTTCTATCAAAAATAAGTACCCAAGGGCAGAGATTTTTGTTTTTATTCTTGTCTTTATCTAAATGTCTCCAGCACATAATAAAAGGGATTTCTATTGTTGCTGTTGATTAGTCATCTCTAACTCTTTTTGACCCCAATTGTGGTTTTTTTTGACAAAGATAGTAGAGTGAATTTGTCATTTCCTTTTTCCACTTTATTTTACAAATAAGGAAACTGAGCAACAGGATTAAGTGACTTACCCAGAGTCATATAGTTAGTAAGTGTCTGAGGTCACATTTGAACTCAGGTCCTCCTGACTCCACAATAGTCATTCTATCCATTGCATCACCTAGATGTCCCATAGGGTTACACACAAGAGCACATACTATACATCCCCTGGGAGATATATAATGGGTGAATAAAATAAACATTAAATAATATGTACTTAATAGATATTGGATTAAATTATTTTATTGACAAAGTAACCTATATGACAATAGCTGAGTAGAATCCTGAAGGAATTAAACTTTAAAATGATGTTTGGATATGGAGAAGATATTTCTAACTTAAGAAATATTATTTTAACAGGGGCATTCCCTGGCAACACCAAGAATCAATGTCAGGTGTGAGAACTCAAAGACTTTTTCCACAGAATCGCAACTATCTCCTTTGTATAGTCACAGAGTGCTATGGAATGGCACTATTATATGCAAATTTATATTGTGATGCTATATAAGAGTAAAAGATTTATTTCGAACACACTTTTAAAATGAGAAATGAGTAAAATTCTAAACATTTGAGAGAGCAGTAAAGTGTTACAGGGATCAAAGTGTTTAGCTTGGAGTTAGGAAGAACTGAATTAAAATCAGAGTTTGATCATTTACCTGCATTTTGACCATGGTAAGACACTTGACCTCTATTAGCTGCAGTTTTTTCATCTGTGAAATGAAGATAATAATAGCACCTACTTCCCAAAGTTGCTTTGAGGATCAAAGGAAATGATACTTGTAAAATGCTTACTTAGCACAATGCCTAGTAATAGTGTTAGAAAAATGCATTCTTATCATTTTTTTGCAATAGCTAGATGTATATTTTCAGGTTATGCTATAAAAATAATTGAAAGTGCCAAGAATCTTATATTTTTTAGGATTCATATTGTGCTAATAATGGGATATGGGATAAATTCATTCTCCTTTAAAAATATTTCTGTTTTTTTTTGCTTATCCTAAAATGTAGCACCCACTAGGCAGAATGGCACCTACTTTATTGCAAATGATTTTTAAAGTTTTGATATTTGAATGGCAATAACATGTTTATTTCCTATTGATCTTTTCAGATTTTCTGACAATATCAATACTATGCTTCGTTTTCTGCTGTCTCTTTTGTCTGCTTGTATTTTGATTCCCTTATACTTATGATGAACTGCAATTAATAATTTCCTAAGGAATTGTTTACCTTGTTAATAATGAAGATAGCTTATATCTATGATAGTAGTTTCCACAGAAAAATCTCAAAATGCATTTAAATCCTTAACTTAATAATTATGCACTATTTTTAAAGTGGCTTTGGGTAAACCTGAAGATAAACTTTTTTTGCAGTTTTTTAGAATAAAGAAAATGAAAGTGATTTTCATTGCTAATTTAAGGCAGATTTAAGAATAAATATCCAGAATTTTAACCACATATAGGAAATAACATACTTACAGTCTATGATATAGAGAAAATACAAATTTACATGATAAATATATATTATATGATATATAGATAGAAGATAATTGAAATATAGCCTAATTCTCCACTGTCCACATCTGAATATTCATTTTCAAGCTATCAATAAAATATTTTAAAATCCTCCTTGATTTTATAAGTATATAGAAAATGCTACTACTTTCACTCTATACTGCCATCTATAGTGGCACTCTCTGTCTCTGTCTCTACTTTCTCTTTTCTCTCTCCTCTTTGTTACTGTTTTCTTTGGCCACTTCTAGAGGCCTATTTCCAAACCCTATATTGTCTCTTCTCCCTTTTCGTTAACTCCTAGGTAATTTTCATGTTGAACTCAAGACTTCCAATTGGACATTTGCTTCTTTTTATATATTTGGTTGGCTTCACTGGAGTGGAGTTTGAATGGAGGAATAATGAAGACTGAAACCGCTTAAATGGAAAGGTACAGCTGCTGGGGGGGTCCAGAATAACAAGATAAGAATTATTTTGTCATTGTTTTGAATTTTATTTCTGTTTTCCTTTTTGCCAAGGAGGGAAGGTTAGAATTTAAAAAATCTCTAAACCTAGAGACATTCTTTATTAGGTTTGAATGCTCCCCTGCCATACAATCATTATGAGAGGTAAATGTCATCAAAGTTGAGTCCTTCTGCTTATTTGATCATCTCTTTGTAATTAAATATTCTTCCCACTGAACTTGCTCTCATCTGCTACTTGATGTATGTTCCAAAAGAACAAAGAGAGTAGAAACAAACTGGCAAAATGTCTAAGATGAAGAAAGATGAATTAACAATAAAATCTATAGGGAATTATCTCTATGAAGCTTTTCCCCTTATTTTTAACTTCTAAACTCAACATGGAATTTTCACTCACTGTTAATGCCCATTGCTCACTTTGTGTTTTTATTCTCCTTAACAGCAGTGCTACAAAATGTTAGATTTCAGAGTTGTCTTTTTAACACAGTTCAGAGGAATTATAAAAGAGCAGATCTCTAAAGTTAATCCTAGAAAATAACATAAAATTAAATTTTTCAAGTTATTTTCAAAATTAACTCCTATATTGTACATCAATGCCAGATGAAATGGCATTATTTTGTTCACATACAACTCTATGAACCTTTGGAATTTCCCAGACATAAGGATTAAATATTTATAAATGAGATGGTTCTAAGGGACTACATTTGCTGCAGTTTCTTTTGAACCTTCCCTATTCCACTGATCCATTACTCTTATTTCTAAAGCAGTACCAGGCAATTTTGATGACTACTGCTTTATAGTATAGTTTTAGTACAGACCCATTCTTGCTTTAGCTAGCGTAGAACCATAACATAGACAAACAACATGTAAGCAAGAATAGAATAAAATTCAAGTCTTTTTGTTGACGGTTGTTTAGATCATATCCAACTCTTTGTGACCAATGAGAGGATATGGTTGTCAAGCTATGGTATGGTATCAATAATAGGAATTATACTGACAAGGGTGGACAAATCACCTAGGAGATACACCTTCTGGGGTAAGGTAGGGCAGGGTAAAAATAAAAGGGTTAAAAAGCTTCACCTTGATTGCATGAAATGGTCAGATTCAATTATTTAGGCAATTCGGACAATTAAGCACTTACAGCATAATGTGTTTTGACCTTTTTGTAGAAGAATGGGTACAGAGTTCAATGGCACTGAAATACTACAACTAAAACTAGTATATAAATGGATCTGATAGGGTGCTGCTATTATAAATGTAGGAGCAATCACAGACTAAATGCCCAATAATTTTAGAGGAAAAAGGTACAGAAATGGCCTGGAGTAGTAAATATTATTAAAACATCTTTTCAAGGATGTGTGTTAAGTGTCAATAGTACTTGGCAGAGTGACTAGGGCATTGTAAGTGGCTTATTAATTGACTGATAGATTAATTATGAAGCTTAAAGTATGATTTCACATTCCTGATTTTTTAATGAATGAACTCGTGGTACATAACCTGACCTTAGCTCAAAAATTCTGTGTTGTCCATAATGGGTCTCCCAGGGTTGTCCTCACTCTCTGAACTCCTCTGAGGAGCTGCATCCATCATAGTTGAACAACTCATATGTTGTTGTTAATGTGTACAATGATCTCTTGATAACCCAGATTTTTAAACTGAGTTTTCTTTGGGTCGGTCTTCTTCCCCATTATTGATTCTAATTTCACAGAATCTGTTCCCTTAATTATCCACTCACACTGCAACTTGCCTATTTCAAAACTTCATCACCTATTTCCTGGACATCCTGATATAGTCTCTAAATTGATCACTCTGTTCTTTAATCTCTCCCTTCATTTTCAGACTGTCCCCTGAGATTACTTGGATGTTTTCTAGATAGCAGAAGAAGTGAATTTAAGAAAATTGCATCAAGCAGTGAATAAAAAAATTGAAAAAAAAAGAAATTGTAGTAGGTTTCTTTCCAGTCTGAAATCAAAAATCTGACTCACAGGTGACCTGGGCAGGAACTATGGCATATGAGTGGGATGGGAAACACAAGAGTCATCACCCAGAGCTCCAAGTTAGGGTAACAATTCACGTAAGCTAAAAGTTTGTATAGAACTTCCCTGTGACCCAAACCTATAGCAATAGGTCTTTTTTAGGGTACCCAAAACTCCAAGGTAGATCCCTCTAGTGATTGCAGTTCCTCGGGTCCTAGTCCAAGCCAACAGCTTATGGTTACAAGCACACAAGCAAGACCAAAAGTTAAGAACTAGACCAGTAACTCCCATTCCTCAGAACTAATCATTTGAGCCCAGGCCCAGGCCAATAGTGAAGGTTCTCCCAGGAGAGCCAGCAAACAGGAATCAAAACCTAGAACTCTTGAGATGAAATTACAGTCTAGGGATTCCCACAAACAATAATGGATTCAGACTCTAGCCCAAGCCAGCAGCTCAGGATTCATATTCATTGAACCCCAGAGAAGCAAAGAAACAGTCTAATAAATGGACCAAAATAATACATTCAGTCCTAAAAGAACTTGCAAATATACTGGCAATGCTGCATGACCTAGAGAAGATCACAGGAAGAATAACCAAACAAATAAAAAGATAAACAGTTAACGCCAGAAATGCCTAAGTCAAAAATCAAGAACATATTATAAACATCAAAATATCTACAAGAAAACCTTAGAGAAAAACATAGTGCTTGCCTACCAGTTCAGTGTAAATTCCCAGAAGAAATGATGTAAGATAAAAAAAGAATTTAAAATAGAACTGTGAGTTAAACAAGAGGGAAATAAAAGATTTTTAAAAGGAATGGAGAGACTTGGAATTAGCATTTCTTTTTTGCTCAAGTGGAATACTTTCTTACCCAGGTAATAGATCTCCTAAATAGTAAAATGGACAAAAACAAGTTGATAACTATATGAGACAATAATAAGTGGTCTTTAAAAGTCAGAAAATTGAAAATTTTTTTTAAAAGAACCAAGATTGCAGAATTACAGGAGGAAATTCACAATAAACCACTTTTTTAAAAAAAAGTCTCTAAATATATTTAGGAAATTCACAAGCTACAATTCTAAAGAAGAAAATCCAAGAGAAAATCACAGTGAGTCATTTTTTTCCAGACCAGGTCACCAAAGTGAAACAGAGAAATCAGTGTATTTTAGAGGATGGGGTCTGGCAAGAGTGTAAATATCCAAGAAGAAAGTGTGCACCAGAACCAGAGCAGTTGCTAAACCATTACATAGACAACAATCTCACAGCAGTTGTAGGAAAAGATAAGAATTGATAGCTTTGCCATTCACTGCACAGTTCCAGGTCACAGATCTCAGGCAGACCTAAGTCTAAATGTATGGCCGACCTAAGTCTAAATGTATTATCCTGTAGTTTCACAACCAGGCTAAATAGTGGTCTCAAGAACTAAAATGGTTTAACAACAAAACTGCAAATACCAAAGGAGTGAATTGTGACTCAGACTCCAGGGGCAGTCCTCTGTTCTAGCTTCTAGTCCAAAAAAGCAGGATAGGGAAGAATTATCAGGATAAGACACATAGAAGATAATAAAGCTTAGAAGATTTTCCCAGCTAGCTGATAGGAGCTAAATCCAGTTCATTATACTATTGGTTTATCCCAAGTTAGAAACTGTGGTGTCCAGAAACCAGAGTGGGCAATCATAAGACTTTTCTCTTGATTTGGCCACTTTTGCTGCTTCCAGATTCCCATAATATTCCTGAGATACTGGAATAACACAATAGTCAGTAACTCAAGAAATCAGCAACAAAAAGCACCAAGACCTTCACTACAGAAGTAAAAAGATTCCCAACCCAAACACCACAAGTACAGTAAGGAAATAAATTGAATGTGACAAGGAAAAAGAATCCCATCATAAAGTGCTTTTATTATACCAAAACATTACAAAAATAAAAGGGGACTTATTCATAATACTACAAGAAAAACCTCAAAGAATAGCCCAGCTTAGCCACAACTTCACTTAGAATTACAAGAATAGATGAAGCAAGAGTTTTAAAAAGTTTTAAAATGTCTTTTTATAAATGAAATGAGATCAATAGAGAAAACTGTTTATAATTCTTCAGGGAAATATATATTTGTATATATATAATATATATATATATTTATATATTATATATACACACATACATATTAAATAAAATAGATAACTTCCAAATGTTCCTTATTAAAAGAGTTGCATAAAAATTTGGAGTTGAAACAGAGGATTTAAGAGATACATAAAAAGTTAAACACAAATGAACAATCAAAGAACTAAACAAGAATAATTGATTACATTCACTTAAGGAGAGATGATATACATGGCCCTCTAATCACTATCATCATCGTGGGTCACAGAGGGAGTCTAATTAGGCAGATTGCCTGTGAATGCATCTATTTTCTCTTGATTATATTTTTTTAAATATTAGAAAGAGAAGAGAATAAATTATGGAGTGGTGGGAAGGAAATGGTTAGAGAAAATTAACTTGCATAAACAATGTATGCAGGTAGATGTCTACATAAACAAAGAGGAGAGGTTGAGGGGAGTATATAACAACTGAACCTCACTCTCATCTGAACTCATCAAGTCAGGAAAACACACACACATGCACACACACACACAGAAATACATATAGGTTGGATATATAAATACAATCTATTTAGAAGATTTAGGAGGGAAAGGAAAGAAGATAGAAGGGATAATATGAGGGATGATAGGTTAAGGGAATGATTAAATTTTAGAAAAATCTAACAATGCACAAAAATATTCATGATTCTTTTTGAGATGTTATTCAATCTGGAAATAAAAGAACAAATTATGGTATATAAATGTGATGAAATACACATATAATATAGGAAATGATGATGAATATGGTTTTAATGAACCCTGAAAAGACTTTTATGAACTTATGCCAAGTGACATGAACAGTATCATTAAAAAATTTACACAATATCATCAATATATTGAAGTCAAATAATTTTGAAAGATTTAAGAATTTTGATCATCACAATGACCCCACATCCCCAGTGGAAAGACTCAATATGAAGAATGAGACATGCATATATAATATATGTATGTATGTATTTGTATGGATATGTGTATATAAGTACTTATCTTTTTAATATGATTAATGCATAAATTTATTTTACTTAACGCAATTGTTACAGGTGTTTATTTTTTCATTCTCATTGAGGGGCAAGTCAGTAAATAAAGGAAGAAGAAATAAGTTTTTGTTTTTTGAAAACTATATAACTTTTTTAAAATGAAAGAGTATGTGATTTTTAAAAATGAAAAATATTTAAGAACCCCTGGACTATATGAAAGCCATAAATAAAAACAATAGTCTCAATATTATATTTTAAGAAATTGAAAAAAAATCCCTGGATCTATCAGAACCAAAGATTAAAGCAAAAATACCAAAAAGAATCCTCTAGTCATGTCTTAAAAGAATCAATAAAATTATAATTGCTAAGCATTTTATAATCTAAATGCAATTTTGATGTCAAAGAAAAAATTACTGCAAGCAGGCAAGAAAAAAAAGAGTTCTAAAAGAAATAATCACTTTCAAGATCACACAAAATTTATCAATTGTCAGTTTAAAGAATAAGAGTACATGGAATCCCAAAAGGCTAACAAGTAAGAATAATGGACCCAGAAATAAACTGAGTATAATATTACAGGGTGGGAATAAACTTTTAATGAAATAGAAGCATTCTAAGCATTCTTGTTGAAAAATCACAACTTAGAATGATCTCTAAACTGTGAACACAGAGATAGAAACTCTCAAGAGCCAAAATAGAGGAGTTGAGGCAGGAAATTGGTAGAGAGAAATGAGTCAAAATCATAAATCATTCCCTAGTCAAAGGATATGACCAGGTTGATTTCAGATGAAGAAATCAAAGTAATCTATAGTCTCAAAAATGCTCTAAATCACTATTGAGGAGATACATATAAATTAAAGCAACTCTGAATTACCATCTCATACAGATCATGTTGTCTTATATGACAACAAAAGTAAATGACAAATGTTGTGGAGCCTATATAACAATAGGAAACTAATGGACTACTTATGGGAGTTGTGAACTGATCCATGAATTTTAGAGAGCAAATTGTAACTATACCTAAATGACAATGAAATTGTGGATAGCCTTTGACACAGCAATGCCTACTATTATGTCTATGTCCCAAAAAGATCTTAAGAAGGGAAAAGGAAAGGGCAGCTAGGTTGCGCAGTGGATAGAGCACCAGCCCTGGAGTCAGGAATACCTGAGTTCAAATTCGACCTCAGACACTTAATAATGACCTAGCTGTATGGCCTTGGGCAAGTCATTTAACCCCATTGCCTTGCAAAAAAAACTAAAAAAGGGGGGGGGAAGGACCCACCCTGTACAAAATATTTATAGTTGTTCATTTTGTGGTGGCAAAGAATTGGAATTTGAGGAGATGTCCATTAATTGGAGAATGACTAAGGAGGATGTGGTATATAAATATAATAAAATACTATTGTGCAATAAGAAATGGTGAATAGGCAGTATTCAGAAAAACCTGGAAAAGGCTTGTTTGAAATACTGGAAATTGAAATGGGCAGAAGCAAGAGACCATTGTACATAGCAATAGCAACATTGTATGATGAGCTATGAATGACTTAACTCTTCTCAGAAATACATTGATCCAACACAATTACAAAGAATTTGTGGTGGAAAGTAGTGTCCACATCCAGAGAAAGAACTGATGGATTCAATTCAGATTGAAGCATATTATTTTCATTTCTTTATTTTTTAAAAGAAAGGGTTGTTTTTTTTTCTGTTTCTTCTTTCAGAACTGTAATTATTATGGAAAAATATTTTCTAAGATTGCATGACCTACTTCAAATTGCTTATTTTAGGAAGGGGGGGAGGGGAGAAGGTGGAAGAAGAAATCAAAATTTTTTTAAATGAATGCTAAAATTGTCTTTATATATAATTGGAAAAATAAATGCTATTAAAATCAAAAGAAGTAGAGAGCAAGCACAAAATGATCTATGAAATCAAGAAATTAGATAAAAGATTTTATAAGGATGAAATGTTTGCATATGCAGAGGGTACCTTGGATAGAAGACCAAGCCTAGAGAATGAAAAAACCTGAGTTCCAATCCAACCTTAGACACTTACTAGCTGTTAGATCCCAGTAAAGTCACTTAGAGCCTGGATAAAAAGGCCTCCTCTTCCCCTTCTAGGTTTGAGGGCTACCTCTGGTCAGGTATAGCTAACAAATTCTATCATCTCAAGTCTTCTTTGTTGTTTTTCTTCTAAATTATCAGTTGCAAAGCACTTTAGTCAGCAAGCCTTAGACAGCTTTTAGAAAGGGACATTTACTTAGGTGATGCAGAAAGAATGGTTGGTACACAGCCTCCCAAAAATCTGTGACACAATCTTGCAAGATCAAACAACATCCAGAAGACAGTGACTCAAACTTATTGAGCCCTTATACCAAAGGGGTTACTCATAGGTCCTGGATGTTTGAAGTTGTTTTTTTTTTCACATTTTGGGACTACACTGGAAGTTCATAGAAACAATAATATAATGATATCCAATGATGCTATTGGGGCATTCATTGGAAGGTTGGAAGTCTTGCATCCTCCAGATTCTTTGAAGCAATAAAGGACTTCTCTAAACAAAGAGGAGAAAGGAAGTGAAAAGAGAAATATAACCAAAATTTTCTCCTCTTACTTTCCTCCAAGTAATCCCTTTTCAGGGACTTTTAACTGGAATGTTACACTTGGCTTCCCTCTCAACCTGCTTAAAAATGAGAGACCCCTAGAGCTTGTTCAAGTTACTTCATTCTATCCTAACCCTCTTAATGTTCAACATCATTTGGGTTTAAAATATTATTCTCACTACATTTGACTTTTGATTTATTGCAATTAAAAGCTATGATTGAGATTGTTTTCATTTGTTTAAGAGCCTAGGGTTTAAGTAGGATGTTATGACTTGACTGAGAAAATCAATGTCACTCTTTGCATTTAATATTTGATAAGCCTGTTTTTTCAATGACTGTATAAACCACCCTTGTTTCACTTTTTTATCACGCTGATCCATATATGCACTCTTTCATTCATTCATTCATCCATTATTCCTACTCATTCACTGTTTTTTTTTCAGTCCGACATGCAAAGGGGATCTGCATTTTGCATTATCAATGCATCACTGTCAGATAATAGTGTTAATGCACTCTCCCTCCTCAGTTTTCCTTAGCACCTCTCTCTCTCTCTCTCTCTCTCTCTCTCTCTCTCTCTCTCTATCTATCTATCTATCTATCTGACTGTCTGTCTGTCTGTCTCTATCTCTATCTCCCCATTAAAATATAACCTTGTGAGAGGAGAGATTATTTTAATTTTAAGCCTAGTACTAAGCAGAGCATCTTGGATGATTAATAAATGTTTATTTAATTAGACTGAATAATTTTTTAATATCCCTGATACTAAACTGAAGCCCACCAATTGCCCCTTCTTCATGTGGTTTTCATTACCAACAAATAAGTTGTAATCAATCTTCTATATGACAAGCCTTCAAACTTGTGAAGATTGCTGTCATGTCTTTGCTAATTTATTTTTTCCTCAGACTTCATTAAAGTGTGAAGAAACAATTTCATGAGGGTTGTTCCATCATTCCTAGTATGGTGGTCCACGAAATCATAACTGAATAGGAAGGTTAATTGCACCCCACCCCATTAATCTGTTTTACCATTACACATCAATGATGAATGAAGAAGGTGAAATGAAGAGTCATTTGCATATGGTCCTGGTGGTAACTAAGGAAGATGCAGTTAAAAATTGAATGAATGAAAGGAACAAAGTGGTTAAAAGTGTAATATAGGTGATTTAAAACAACAGCAACTGAAAGGAAGAAAGACATGAAATATGAACTAGAAAATAATCAGACATTGTGAATATTTTTTGTTGTTGTTTTCTTTGTTTTTGTGAGAAGATGGGGTTATGTACCTTGTCAAACTTCACACAGCTAGTAAGTATCAAGAAAGTCCAGATTTGAACTCAGTATCCTCCTGATTCTAGGGTCAGTGCTCTATCCACTGTGCCACATGCCATGATTACTTATATTTCTGGTGTAAACTATTATTTAAATGCATTTTAAAACATTAGATTCTGGAAAATGGGATATCTGAGTAAGAGGACAGTTGGTAAAGCATTTTAGACAGCTGTAGCTCTAGTATTTATGAGATAAATTTATATATATATATATATATTTATATATATATATATATATATATCAGAGAAATAAGGATTTAGAGAAAAAGAGATTTTTTCATTGAAATTTCATTTTATTTTTCCAATTACATGGTATGGTAGTTTTTCGACATTCATCCATTTGAAAATTTACGAATTACTAATTTTTCTACCATCCTTCCTTTGTTTTCCCTTCCCCATAGCAGTGAACAGTCTGATACATGTACATATCTATTTGACATATTCACATAGTAGTCATTTTATGTAAGAATAATTAGAAATGGGGGGGAGAAAATCATGTGAGACATGAGATAGACAAAACTTTTTCAAAAGTCATTATAGTATATATTTAGATTCTGTGGAAATTTTTTTCCTCTGGATAAGGATAACATTGTCCATAGTAGGTCTTTCAGTGTTGTCCTTGCTTTCTAAACTGTTGAGAGGAGTTTCATCCATCATAGTTGATCTTCTCACGATTTTATTTATAATGCATACAACATTCTATTGATTCTTCTCCCTTCATTCACCCTCAGTTCACGTAATTCTTTCCTTCCTTCTATGAAATCTGACAACTTATGATTTCTCATAGGACAATAGTATTCCATAACATTCATATAACAATTGATGGAAATACCTGTAATTTTCAATTCTTTTACAGTACAAAAAGAGTTGCTTTAAATATTTTGTGCATGTGACACTTTTCTCGATTTTTATTATTTGTATTGGATATAGGTCTAGTATTGGTACATGCTGGGTAAAGGGTTATGATGAATTGTATTACTCTTTGAGCATAGTTTCAAATTGTTCTCCAAAATGGCAGGATCATTTCACAACTTCACCAACAGTATATTAATGTTCCAATTTTCCTACAACCTCTCTGCCATTGATGATTTTTTTTTGCCCTCTTGTTCAATCTGATAGATGTGAGGTGGTACTTCAGAGTTTTAATTTGTATTTCTCTAATCAATAATGATTTGCAAAGTTTTTTTCAAATGAGTATGAATAACTAATTTCTTCATCAGAAAATTGAAAATTCCTATTGTTTGACCATTTATCAATCTTGTAATCTTATAAATTTGATTAAGTTCTCTATATATTTTAGAAATGAGTTCTTTACTAGAGACACTAGCTGTGAAAATTTTTTCCAGCTTTTTATTTTCCTTCTAATCCTGAATGCATTGCTTTATTACTGAAAAAGCTTTTTAATTTAATATATAATCAAAAGATCCATTCTGCAATTTATAATGTTATCCATTTCTTTTTTTATCTAAAATCTTTCCCTTTTCCATAGATATTATATATAGATTATTTTGGATCTCTTAACTGGCCTATGATATTGTCCTTTATGTCTTAATTCTGAACCCATTGTGACCTTATTTTGGGATAGGATGTGAAATGTGGATCTATGACAGTTTTATCCTTTTTTACACCAGTTTTTATTGACTAGTAATTTCTTATCCCAGAAGTTAATGCCATTAAATTTGTCAAACTGTAGATTACTGTAGTTGGTTACTAATGTTTCTTTTGTACCTACTGAAACCCACTGATCCATTTCCCTTTTATTTTTTTAAATTTTATCTATTTAAGGCAATGGGGTTAAGTGACTTGCCCTAGGTCACACCTAGGCAATTATTAAGTGTCTGAGGTCAAATTTGAACTCAGGTCATCTTGACTCCAAGGCTGGTGCTCTATCCATTGTGCCACCAAGCTGCCCCCCCCATTTCCCTTTTCTTAATCAGTACTATGGAGTTTAGAAGACTGCCACTTTATAATATTATTTTAGATCTAGTATAGCTAGGCCACCTTCCTTTGCATTTTTTAAATTAATTCCCTTTATATCCTTGACCTTTTTTTGCTCCAAATGAATTTTGTTACTATTTTTCTAGCTCTGTGAAATAGTTTTTGGTACTTCTGATAATTTGATTGGTAAGGAGACACTGAATAAGTATTTTAAGAATTGCCATCTTTATTACATTAACTCAACCTAACCATGAGCAATTGATAGTTTTCAATTGATTAGATCTGACTTTATTTGTGACAAAAGTATTTTGTAATTATTCATAAATTCATAAATTTTATGGGTTTTTCTTGGGAGGCAGATTCCCAATTATTTTACATTGTTTGTACCATATTACTGTCATAAAAGAAATTTGACAGAATTTCTATTTTCTATTTTTTAAAATAGTTTATGTATAATTGGAAGTAATTATTCCTTAAATATTTGGTAGAATTCACTAATAAATCCCTCTGGCTCTGAATATTTTTCCTTAGAGAGTTTATTGATGATTTCTCCAATTTTATTTTTTAGAATATGGCTATTTAAGTATTTTATTTATTCTGTTATTATGGGTAGTTTATATTTTTATAGATATTCATCAACTTCATTCAGATTGTCAACTCTATTGGCATATAGAGGGGAACATGTCTCTGGGAATTATCAATTTAATTTTCTCCTCTTTGGTGGTGAGTACATCCTTTATATTTTTTGATACAAGTTGTCTACTTTTCTTCATTCTTTTTTAAATCAGATTAACTGAAGCCATGTATTTTTTTTGTTGTTTCATAAAACAACTCAGTTTTATTTATTAGATCAATTGTTTTCTTGCTTTCAATTTTATTAATTTCTCTTTTGATTTTCAAAATTTCCAATTTGCTATTTAATTACAAATTTTAAGTTTGTTCTTTTTCTAGGCTTTTTTAGTTGCACACCAAATTTATTGATCTATTCTTTCTCTATTTTATTCATATAAGCTCTCAAAGTTATAAATTTTCCTTTAAAACTGCTTTGGATGTGTTCCATAAATTTTGGTATGATGTCTTATTGTCATTGTCTTGGATGAAATTGTTGATCATTTCTATATTTTGTTGTTTGATTCATTTTTTCTTTAAAAATTAATTAGTTTCCAATTAATTTTTGTTTTATATTTCCAAAGCCCTGTATTACATGTAATTTTTATTGCAGCCTGATCTGAAAAGCATGCATTTAATTTTCTACCTTCTTCATTTGATTGTCCGGTTTGTATGCTCTAGTACAAGGTAAATTTTGGTATAAGTGCCATATACTTCAGAGAAAAAGATATATTCCTTTCTATCCCCATTTGGTTTTTTCCAGAGGTCTATCATATCTAAATTTTCTATGTTTCTTCTCACTTTTTTAAATTCCTTCTTGTTTATTTTGTGGTTACATTTATCTAATTCTAATAGAGGGAGGTTGAAATTTTCCACTATTACAGATTTTCTTGTTTGTGTCTCCCTGTAATTCATTTAGCTTCTCCTATACAAATTTGGATGTTATAACACTTGGTTCATACATGTTTAATAACGTACTTCTTTAGATCTGACTTTAATTATGTGAAAAGTATTTTATAATTTTGTTAATATAGATTCTGTGTTTATCTTGGGAGGTATATTCCGATGCTGTCATTTAAGACAATATGGATTCCTTCCTTATCCTTTTTAATGAGATTGATTTTTGCTTTTGATTAGTCTGAGATTAGGATTGTTATTCCTAATTTCATTACTTCCACTGAAGTATTATATATATTTTGCTCCAAACTTTTTTACCTTTACCCTGTAAGGATCTCTCTGCTTCTAGTGTGTTTCTTATAAATAACATAATTTAGGATAATGACTTTTATTCCATTCTGCTATCTGCTTCCATTTTATGGGAGAGTTCATCCCATTCATATTTACAGTTAAGACTACTACCTCTGTATTTCCTTCCCTTCTGTCTTTTCCCCATGTATATTTTTCTCTTTCCTTTCCTCTTCTAATCCCTTCTCTCCCACATTTTGCTCTCTTTCTCCTTTAATTTTTCTTTTTTTAATTTTAACATTCTTTTAAATTTCCCCTTTCCTTTTCCCCTTTCTTTCCCTTCCTTCCCCCATCTTTACTGTGGGGTAGGATAGATTTTTAAACCCAATTCAGAATGTATGTTATTGTCTCTTTGGGTCAAATCTGTTTTTGAGTAACTTTTACTTAGTTTTCCTATCTTTCCTTCTTTTCCTCTACTATAATGGTTCTTTGTGCCTCTTCATGTGTAGTATTTATCCTCTAACGCCTAGCTTTTCTTAGTTTAATCCTTCTTTTTATGTCTTTATTGTTTTAACCCAGTCTTATATTTACAACCCCTCTGTCAAAATATACTCCTTTTATCTGTGTGATAAAAGGTTCTTTCCTAAGGAATTATTAACAGCATTGCTTCATAGCTCCCCTATATGTTCACTCTGCTTTTTCAGTACCAATAGAAATATACTTCTCAAGAGTCATAAATCACATCGGTTTATCATCAGTTTATACCCTCTTTCAATTACCTTCCATGGATACCCAATCCTCATGAGTCAAAGCATCTTGCAAAGCAAAATCATTTAATGAACAATTTATACCCCACCAAGCACACACATGCCAATTGTCAGCAAAGCATCAAGAAAGTGAAATCACTTTATGATCTATTCAAGTTCAATCCCTCTAAGTAAAATATCTCCCTTCATCCTTATTGTACTACACATAAACGTATTTTTAAATGCTTTTTTCCTATTAGAAAACAACCTCTCATGGTTTTCCTGAAAATATTTTCACCATAATGGTACATGGTTCTTTCTCTTTTGTGACTGGTTTAGAGGTGAGAAGCAACTTTTGTATATCAAGCAGGATCTTCTTTGTTCAGACTAAGCCCCTGTGAATCCTAGACAGAAACAAAGATTCAGAAGGAGTTAATTTTGCCCAATCCTTGAGAAAAATCATAGTATATCCATCAGTAAATTTTTAATACTAGGAAGTTAAGTTCTAATCACCCTCCTACCTCAACTCATTATTTTCTAGATCATGTTGTACTCTAGATTTCTTTCTCAATGGTTAGCATACTCCATCTCTATTATTCACTTTCCATCTTTTTGTTTAAAAAAAGCCCAGCTATGAAAGCACACTCACCAACTCAAATTGTCTACTTTCACACTCTCTCCATACTCTACTATTCCCCTCAAGATATATACTCATCTCCCACTGTATTCTTTGGATTACCTGTTCTATTGTTAACTTGATTTTATCTTAAATATTTTCCTATTCTTATTCCTTTGATATTCTTTCTCTCACTGAGATTTGTCTCCCTCCTGATTATATCACTTCCTTGGTCCCCCTTTCTAGCATGGGGGAGTTCGAATATGTCTTGTTCCCCAATGCCACTTCCATAGCTTTCCGCTACTATCACAACTCAACCACTCACCTCCTTTGAGATTCATACTAATCAAATGTATAATCTAATCTAGATTCTGGTCATTGTTTTCTATATGCAAAACCTTCTCTTTCTTTTCTCAGTGAATTTAGTGCCTAGTTCATAGTCCTTGCCATACTCCCCACTAACTTGCTGTTTTACGTTAATATACATATTGTTTTTCCCTCAAAATGTCCTAACTTCCAAACTCTTCAATATACTCAGTTCCCATGAGTTAACTCCTCCATCAAATTTTGAAACAGAGATCTTTATACTATTGACCTTCTATCACCTACATGTATTCTAATTTGATATTCATGAACTCTGAAATTTCCTTATTTGATAACCATTTAACATTCCATATTTTCACTGACTTAAAACCCCTAAAAGTGTTCTATGTCCATCACTGTGACCTCAAATCCTTCCAGTCATATAAAGTCAATAAGAATTTATTGAACACTTATTGGTGGCTGGCGTGTGTAATATGTTCAGAATACTAAAAATGCCCATCCCCCCCCAAAAAAGATAGTTCCTGCCTTCAAAGAAGAAGAAAAACAACACATAAATGGGAAATAAAAAGCAGGATAGGGAGAGGTACCATCATAGAAACATGGTGGCAAAGTCTAGGAAGTGAAGCTTGGCTGGTCCTGACCCTTCCTTCTAATGAAGATTCTTTTGCCTCACAGTTCTTTCCTAGATCATCCTTCTATTTATTACATTGTCTTTTTATTTTGTCTCAACTTATTGATGAGCTAGTTCAACCCTAATATTATCATTTACATTTCATACCTTTGCCTCCTTCTCCTATTGATGATCATGTCTCTCCCCACTCTGGGATATACTTCTTGAATTACTTCTACCATCCTCTTCCCCTGTTACTAAACATAAATGAAAAAAAGTCACCAAACCATTACTGGTTACACTTTAAATGTGCTATTCTTTCTCATCTGCAACTTTACTTGAAGTAAGGTATTGCTTTTACAAAACTTCCTCCAATGAGTTTATTTTCCCATGAATAACAGCATATTTTAAACTTTTTCTCAAGCTTCCCAAAGCACCCTCTTCTTTGATCCATAACATCACTGAAAAATTTAAGGCCAGCTTTGACCCCTCCTTAAAATGAAGGTCCATAAAGGAACCAATGAAAGAAGGAGAATATAATATGATAAGTCAGGATCAGAGAACATCTAACATGTTAGTTATTTAAGACTTGTGAAATCAATTAGTCTTGCACTGCCATGGCAACTCAATATTCAATAAATCTAGGAGCATCTTAGGGGGGGACTAATTAAATGTTAGAAAAAATATATAAGGATAATTTTTTAAGCTGATAATTTTATATGGACTACAAATGAGGATATAAATATCTACATGGCCCTAAAAGATTCCATACTCCCAGGAAAAGGTAACTAGACATGATAGATGATCCATATTGAGGAAGTCCAAGGTATTGAAGGCTGTTTTAGGATAAGATGGAAGCTGAAGCATGGTGTAAATGTCCAGAAAACTAGAAGTGAAAATGTCAATAATTTACTGAAGTGAATCATCTTTACAGAGATTCCTCGATCCTCTATAATTATGTGATAAAATACTTGCAAACTTTGATCATGTACTAGGACATAAGAACCTAATAATCAATTGCAGAAAGGCAGAAATAGTGAATACATGTTTCTCAGATCATAATGCAATAAAAAATCATATGCAATATTGGGCCAGGGAGATATAGATTCAGAACTCATTGGAAACTGAATAACCTCGTTTTAAAGAATTAGTGGATCAAACAAAAAATTATAGAAATAACTAATTATTTTATCCTAGATAATGACAATAATGAAACAACGTATCAAAACCTATGGGATTCACTCAAAGCAGCTGTCAAGGGATATATTATATCTTTAAATGTTTACATGAATAAATTAAAGAAAGAAGAAATCAATGAACCAAATATGCAACTAAAAATTAGAGAAATAATAAATTTATAACCCCCAATTAAATACCAAATTCAAAATTCTAAAAATTAAAGGAGAAATTAATAAAATCGAAAGAAAGAAAAGCTAATGTATTAATAAGTAAAACAAAGAGATGCTAGTACCATAAATGAAAAAGTTAAACTCACCTCCAATGAGGAGGAAATTAAAGTAATAATTTGGACTTATTTTGCCCAACTCTATGCCAATAAATTTGACAATCCAAAGGAAATGGATGAATATTTACAAAAATATAAGTTGCCCAGGTTAAATGAAGAGGAAATTAAATACCTAAACAACACTATCTCAGAAAAAGAAATTCAATGAATCATTATTGAACTCCCTAAGAAAAAAATCTCCAGGGCCTGATGGATTCACAAGTGAATTCTAAGAAACAATTACGGAACAATTCGTTCCAATTCTATATAAACTCTTTGGAAAAACAGGGAAAGACAGAACTTTGCTTAACTCTTTTTATGACACCAATATGGTACTGATACCTAAACTAGGAAGAGTTAACACAGCGAAAGAAAATTACAAACCAATCTCTTTAATGAATATAGATGCAAAAATCTTAACTAAAAATCTTAGCAAAATGATTACAAAAAGTCGTCACTAGGATAAAACATTATGACCAAGTAGGATTTATCCCAGGAATGCAGGGTTGGTTCAATATTAGAAAATCTGTTAGTATAATTAATTTTATCTACAACAAACCTATCAGAAATTATAGGATTATATCAATAGATGCTGAAAAAGCTTTTGACAAAATACAGCACCCATTCCCACTAAAAGCACTAGAGAATATAGGAATGAATGGACTAATCCTTAGAATAGTAAGCACTATCTATCTGAAACCATCAATAAGCATTATATTCAATGGGAAGAGACTAGAGGCATTGCCAATAAGATCAGGGGTGAAACAAGGATGCCCATTATCACCACTACTATTCCACATTATATTAGAAATGGTAGCTTCAGTAATAAGAGAAGAAAAAGAAATGTGGAAAGGAAATTGGAAAGGAAGAGACAAAAGTCTTACACTTTGCAGATGACATGTTAGTATACCTAGAGAATCCCAAGAAATCATCCAAAAATCTACTGGAAACAATTAGCAACTTCAGCAAAATTTTAGGATATAAAATAAACCCTCATAAATCCTCAACATTTCTATATATGACTAGCAGGATACAACACGAAAAGCTAGAAAGAGAAATGCCATTCAAAATAACCTCAGACAATATAAAATACCTGGGAGTCTATTTGCCAAGGCAGACTCAGAAACTGAAAACAATTACAAAACACTTCTCACATACATAAAATCAGATTTAAATAACTGAACAAACTTGAACTGCTCATGGGGAGGTCGACCTAATATAATAAAAATGACAATTCTACCAAAACTAAACTACCTGTTTATTGCCCTACCAATCAAAATTCCAAAAAAAATTACTTTAATGAGTTAGAAAAAGTGGTAGGTAAATTCATATGGAGAAATAAAAAGTCAAGGATTTCCAGTTATTCAATGAAAGAAAGTGCAAAAGAAGGTGGCTTAGCCCTACCAGATCTAAAATTATATTATAAAGCATCAGTCCTCAAAACTGTCTGGTATTGGCTAAGAAATAGAGTGATGGACCAGTGGAATAGACTAGTTGCAATAGCAGGAAATGATTATATTAATCTGCTGTTTGATAAACTCACAGAGTCCAGTTATTGGGATAAAAACTCTCCCTTAAATAAAAACTGCTGGGAAAATTGGAAGTTAATATGGAAGAAACTTAGATTAGACCACCACCTAACACCCTATACAAAATAAGATCAAAATGGATACAGTATTTAGACTTAAAAAAGCAATATTATAAGCAAACTAGAAATCAAGGAGTAGTTTACCTGTCATATTTATGGAAATGGAAGAAGTTTATGACTAAGGAAGAGATGGAGAATATCACTAAAAACAAGCTAGATGATTTGATTACATTAACTTAAAAAGCTTTTCCACAGAGAAAACCCACTGTAACCAAGATCAAAAGAAATGTAGTAATTTGGAAAACAATCTTTATAAGTAGCATTTCTGGCAAAGGACTCACTTCTAAAATATACAAAGAACTGAGTGAAATTTTTTTTTATAAAAAAAGCCATTCCCCAATTGACAAATGGTCAAAAATATGCAATGGCAATTTACAGATGAGGAGATCAAAGAAATCCATAGTAATATGAAAAATTGCTCTAAATCACTACTTATTAGCAAAATGCAATTTAAAGCATCTTTGAGTACCACCTCACACCTCTCAGACTGGGCAATATGATCAGAAAGGGCAATGATCATTGTTGGAAGGATTGTGGGAAATCTCAGACACTAATACATTATTGGTGGAGCTGTGAACTCATCCAACCTTTCTGGAGAGTAGTCTGGAACTTTGCCCAAAGGGTAACAAAAATGTGCATACCCTTTGATCCAGAAATACCACTACTGGGCTTATACCCTGAAGAGATGATGAAAAAGGGGTAAAAACATCACCTGTACGAAAATACTCATAGCACCATTTGTCAAAGAATTGGAAATCAAGTAAATGTCCTTCAAGTAGGGAATGGCTTAGCAAACCGTGGTATATGTATGTCATAGAACACTATTACTCTATTAGAAACCAGGAGGGATGAGAATTCAGGGAAGCCTGGAGGGATTTGTATGAACTGATGCTGAGCGAGATGAGCAGAACCTGAAAAACATTAATCACCCTAACAGCAACATGAAGATGATGAACAACCTTGATGGACTTGCTCATTCCATCAAGTGCAACAATCAGGGACAATTTGGGGCTGTCTGCAATGGAGAATACTATCTGTATCCAGAGAAAGTACTGTGGAGTTTGAACAAAGACCATGGACTATTACCTTTAATTTAGAAAAAAACTAATATCTTATTGTCTGATCTTGCTATCCCTTTTATTTTATGTTTCTTCCTTATGGATATGGTTTATCTTTCATCACATTCAATTTGGAAACAATGTAAAGACTGGCAAATTGCCTTCTTTGTGGGGGTGGGGGGGAAGGAAGTGAGATTATTAGTATTGTCATTAGTAAGATTATTAAAATTGTAAAACTCAAAATTAATAAAATCTTTAAAAAAAGACTTGCAAACACCAAGGAATCTTATTTCAATATCAATTTCCAGATTCTGACTCTCCTCATCTGAGTTCTAAAAATGCTAAAGGAATCAGTAGAGATTTTTTAATGCTTACATCCCAACCAATGTCTTTGCTTTCAAGACTTTTAGATGAGAATCAACTTTACCTTTCAATTTTAAAATTATATTTTCTTTTTTAGAGGATACTTTCTATAGAGATGCCACAAGAGTATTTGATATGAAACACCCCCCAAAATGTCTGTGACAAAGAATCTCTCATGAATGGTGAAACTTGGTTCAACTTTAGGAGATTATATGACAAATGTGTAATTTATTGCTCTTGGATAATCGCCTAATCTACCATTGTGGTATGTTCAAGAAGTTTCCCTTAGGGACAGAGAATCTGAGTCCATTTATTTTTGACTCGATGTAGAACAGACACCAACTCATCTGAGGGCACTTTGAAGACAGCAATAGAAATATTATGATCATTGCTTTCCTGGGGCATAATACTAGAAAACTAATGAGAAGATGGAAGGTTCAACATCCTCTAGAGCATTGAAATAGAATTGAATAGAAATTGAATAGAAAAGAAAATCTAGAATTAACATCGTAGTAAAGGAAGCACAGAAAATACTGAAGAAAATAACACCTTAAAACAGAATAGACCAAATAATAAAAGAGATACAAACATCTAACGAAGAGAAGTATGCCTTTTTATTAAAAGCAGACTTGATTAAATGGTAAAAAAAATCACTGAAGACAAAACCAAACCGTAAAAAAGTGGAAAAATAGAATTGGTCAAATGGAAAAAGAGTTACAAAAAACTCACTGAAGAAAGTAATTACTTAAAAGTTTGAACTTGACAAATGGAAGACACTGACTTTATGAGACATTAAGAAAAAAATTAAACAAAACCAAAGAATGAAAAATTAGGGGGGGGGAGGTGAAATATCTCATTAGAAAAAAAACTGACCTGGAAAATAGATTTGATGAGAAAATTTAAGAATTATTGGATTATCTGGCTATCATGATTAAAAAAAGAACTTAAACATCACCTTTCAAGAAATGATCAAGGGAAAACCTCCCTGATATTTTAGGAGCCAAGGGGTAAAAGGGAAATTGAAAGAATTCACTGATCATTTCCTGAAAAAGATCCCAAAAATGGAAACTCCCATGATTATTATGGTTAACTTCCAGACCTCTAAGACCATGGAGAAAAATACTGCAAGAAGTCAAAAAGAAAAAATATAAACTTTTGAATCACAACAGACAGAATAACAAGATTTACCAGTTTCTACATTAAAATATTGGAGGCTATGGAATATGATATCTGAGAGACCAAAAGAGCTAGGATTACAACCACGAATCAACTACCCAGAAAAACTAATTATAATGCTTCTGGGGAAAATGTACATTCAATGAAATAGGGGAATTTTAAGAATTCCTGATCAAAAGACCAGAATTAAATAGAAAAATTGCTTTTTAAGTTTAGAAAGAAAAAGAAGCATAAAAAAGTAAACAGAAAAGACAAATCATAATGGATTTTATAAGGTTAAACTGTTTATATTACTTCATGAGAAAATGACATTTATCATTCCTAAAAAATCCTTTCTCATTATTAGAGTAGTTAGGAACAGAAGAATGAATTAAATATGATGGTATGATTATCCAAAAAATATTTAATAGATGAGAAAGAAGAAACCACTGGCAGAATGGCAAAGGGAGAGGTAGAATGGAAAAATTATTTGAAATAAAAGTGACCTGAAAAACATTATACAGTGAAGGGAAAAATAAGGGAAGTGAAAAGGGTAACACATGAACATTACTCTCATCAGAACTAGCTCAAGGTAATAATAATACACTCAATTGAGTGTTGAAATCTCTCACTAAACAGGAAAGAAGGAAGAGAAAGGTAGCAGAAGTGGGGAACTGATAGAAGGGAGGGCAGTTTTGAGGGGTGAAAAGAAACAAAACTCTTTTTTGAGACTGGACAGGGTAAAAGAAAAAGAAATGCAATTAACAGCAGAAAAATTATTGAGAAATACATAGTTGATTAGTTGATTATCAGTGCTATGAAAAACTTTCCCATGGATTTATCTGATAAAGACTTTTCTCAGACATATAGAATACTTAGTCATATTTATAGAAATAACAGCCATTCCTCAACTGATAAATGGTCAAAGAATATAAATAGGCGGATTTTAGACAAACTGATCAAGGCCATGTATAGTAACATAAAAATACTCTAAATAACTATTGAAATACAAAGTAAAACAACTCAGAGCTATTAACTCACACCTGTCAGATGGGCTAACATGACAGAAAAGGAAAATGACAAGTAATGAAAGGCATATGGGAAAATTGAAACTCTAATGTACTGTTGATGAAGTTGTCTAATGATTCAATCATTCTGGAGAGAAATTCCTAGATGTGCCCAGTTTTAAAAACCATGCATACTCTTTGACCAAGCTATATCACTATTACGTCTGCATTCCAACAAAATTAAGATAATAAAAAGGAAAAGGTGTATGTACAAAAAAATTTTTTTGCAAGTTCTCTCTTTATTTCACAGAAAACAAGTGCTTAAATAACCCTCCTTGTCTCTGGTTTTCCCCTAACTCTTTAAGTAGCCAATCAAGCAGCTGTTTACTCTCTCAGGCTAGTACTCCCATACAATGTTGCAACAGTCTCTTACAAATACCCCTTTTTTCGTTTTTTTTTTTATTTTAACATTTTATTTGTTTTCCAATTATATACAATAGTAATATGTAGACATCATTTATTTTCAAGGCTCTGAATTCTACAATTTCCCCCCCTCCTCCCTTCCCCTTCCCCCGCCTCCCCCCCCCCCCCGCAGAAGATTGTCTGACAGTCTCTACATTGTTTCCATGCCATACATTGATATAAAGTGAATGTTATATAAGAGTAAACATAACCCCCCTCCCCACCCCCAGAAGATGAGAAACCTCAAGAATAGAGAAAGAAAAAATTGTACTTTAGTCTGTGTTCAGATTTCAATGGCTCTGTCTCTGGTGAGTTGCTTTCTTTATCATAAGTCCACCAGAGAAGTTGCTTCAATATTTTTTCCCACGGTTGCTATTACTAGCTGTATTTCCCTTCACTCTATTCCTCCCTACTCTCATTTATTCTGTTCCCTCTCTCCTTCCATCCTGGCCCTGTCCAAAAGTGTGTTGTATCTAAGTACGCTCTCCCTCCATCTTCCCTCTCTTCTATCACCTATTCCCCTATTCCCTCCCCCATCCCTTTCCTCCCATCCTTCTCCAGGGAAACAGAGATTTCCTCACCCTATTAAGTGTGTATGTCATTTCCTCCCTGAGCCATTTCCGAAGAGAATGAAGGCTCATTCATTCCCCCTTGCCTCTCCCCCCACTACATTGAAAAAGTTGTTGCTTGACTCTTATGTGAAATCTCTTAACTACTTCTTCATCTCCTTTTCCTTTCTCCCAGTATTTTCCCCCATCGCCCATTGACTCCATCCCTTTACCATACAATACCATTGTATTCCAGTCCTTCCTATGTTCAGTCTATATATATATATATACTCTTTCTAACAGCTCTTTTAAATGAAAAAGTTCATAAGAGTTCTCAATATCTTCTTCCTGTGCCAGGAATACAAACAATTCAACATCATCAAGATCCTCATATTTAGTCCCTCTCTTCCACTCCCTCTATGGTTCACCAGCATCCTGCACTTGGAAATCAAACTTTTTGTTCAGTTCTGGTTATCTTGTTAGGAAAGTTTGAAAGTCCCCTATTTCATTGAAAGTCCATCTTTTTGGGGAGGCTAGGTGGCACAGTGGATAGAGCACTGGCCCTGGAGTCAGGAGTACCCTCGTTCAAATCCAGCCTCAGACACTTAATAATTACCTAGCTGTGCGGCCTTGGGCAAGCCACTTCACCCCATTGCCTTGCAAAATAAAAAATCCATCTTTTCCCCTGAAAAAGAATGTTCAGTTTTGCTGGGTAGTTGATTCTCAGTTGTAAACTAAGATATTTTGCCTTCCAAAATAGCATATTCCAATTCCTAGGAGCCTTTAATGTAGATACTGCCAGATCCTGTGTAATCCTAACTATGGAGCCTTGGTAGTTGAATTGTCTGTTTCTGGCAGCTTTTAGAATTTTCTCTTTTAAGGAGTGGCTAGGTTGCACAGTGGATAGAGTGCTGGCCTTGGAGTCAGGAGTACCTGAGTTCAAATCTGGCCTCAGACACTTAATAATTATCTAGCCACGTGGCCTTGGGAAAGCCACTTAACCCCCATTGCCTTACAAAAAAAAAATAAATAATTTTCTCTTGGATTTGGGAGTTTTGGAATTTGGCTATAATATTCCTGGAAGTTTTTCTTTTGGGATCTCTTTCAGGGAGTGATCAGTGAATTCTCTTGATTTGTATTTTACCTTCAGCTTCTAGAATCTCAGGGCAACTTTACTGTATTATTTCTTCAAAAATGAAGTCTAGGCTGTTCTCCTGGGTGTGGCTTTTAGATAGTCCAATAATTTTTAAATTATTTTCTTCTAGATCTGTTTTCAAGACCAATTGTTTTTCAAATGAGGTATTTCACATTTTCTTCTAATCTTTGTCTTTTTTGGAAGAGTTTTATTTCTTCCTGATTTCTTGCAAAGTC